>NC_065448.1:102886094-103189124 GCF_917563875.1 Diabrotica virgifera virgifera | reverse complement strand
AATTCTTTTAATAGTATCTCAATATGTTTTAGGTGTGAATGTTCGTCTTTTGACAGTATTAGAATATCATCAATGTAGTGAAGGATAAAATCATCATACTTATTTAAAATATTATGGAGAGCGCGAACTAAAGCACTACAGGAACTCTGCAAACCATAAGGCACAACACAAAATCTGTAAAGAACACCATCAATCATAAAAGCAGTATAATCTCTGGACTCATGGGCTAAAGGAATCAACCAAAAACTATGTCTCAAATCTACTTTGCTAAAATATTTTGCCCCCGTTATTCTCCCGAAAATAGTTTCTGTTGTAGCAGGTGCTTCGTATTGTGGTATGGTATGATTATTTAAATTTCTTGCATCAAGACAAAGTCTTAATTCTCCACTACTCTTTTTAACTACAACTATTGGATTTATTATTCTTGAATTACATTTTTCTATTATTCCATTTTCTAACATCTTTTCTACTTCTCTATTCACCTCACTTCGGTATCTATATGGTATCGGATATGTTTTTGGTCTAAAATCTTGAATGTTTCTAACTTCTATGTTGTGAACATAATCTTTAGCGAATCTGTTTTCCTCATTTATGAGTCCATCATACTTTAATAATATTTTCTTCACTTCTCCTATCCACTCTTTCTTACATATTAATTCCTCCTCCATTATATTCATACTACCTTTACATACATCACCTTCAATATCTTCATATAATACATTATTAATATACATCAATTCCTTGTCCTCTTCTGGACATAATTCATTAAATATTTCATTATCTGCCATATACATTCTCCTCATATTCATTAACTCCTTGCCCTTTTCTGGACATAATTCTTCCTCAAATTTCACACACTCCTCCTTTACTTGTACCAATCCTTTCTCATAATTGATCACCATACCCATTTTATCTAGCATATCCGATCGAATCATAATATCATATTTCATCTTATCAATTACAATCAGTTGTATTATATAAGCTTCTTTAATTAATTTAATATTACTAACAATACTTTTATTAACATGAGTAATCACTTTATTATTTGCACCTACTAAACTTAACTTAGGAATCTTAAAACATGAATCTTCTAAATTTAACCTTTTTATAACTTCTTGACTGATTAAGGAAATCTCTGATCCTGTATCCAATAAAACTTTAAAATATATACCACAAAATTGAATTCTAATAAAAATTAATCCCCTGAATTTTTTAGATACTACATGAGCTCCCATGTCCAAAAATTCTCTATGATGTTCATACAGTTTGGTTGCAATATTGCCTAGCAGGTGCGATCTACAAAACCCGGTTCAAATGTTTCCATCTGTCCGGATGACATTGATGGTTGATCTGAATCATTACCATCCATCACTACATTATTGACTTCAAACCGTGCCCTCCTATCATTATTACCACGACTATTTGGAGGTTGATTAGAATTCGAGTTGTCGTAATCTTGTCTTAATTTGTTATTACCATTGTTATTGGAATTATTATAATTGTTATTTTGGTTATTTTGATTATTAAAAGAATTGTTATCTGTGTTATTGTTATTATTAAATCTATTATAGTTGTTATTTCTATTATTATTATAACCTCTATTATTGTTATTATTATAGTACCCTCTATTGTTATTAGAACTATAATTTCTATTGTTGTTATAATTTCCCCTATTATTATATTGACTATTAAAACCCCCACGTTCATTATTATTATTATTATTTGATCTATTGTTATTTTGACTTCTCTGGTTATTATTATTAAAATTACTATCATTAAAGTTTTGTGAATTATTGTAATTATTATTTCTTTGCCTGTAGTTTTGCAAAGCTCTTTCTTTTTCTATTAAAAAATTACAAAGCATGTTAAAGTCTGTAAAATTAAAATTTAGTCTAATATTTTCTATTTGATCTTCAAAATGACCTATTATATGGCTAATCAATTCTTTCTCTGTCAATTTGCCATCTAAATATTGGGCAGCACTAAATAATCTCATAGCATATAAATGCATACTTGTTCGCGAGTTAGAGTTATATTTTCCTCCGAACAATTCAGATCTTACTACTTGTTGTCGAGATAGTCCCCAGAAAAATTCTAAAAATTTTGTTTTAAATTGCTCAAAATTTTCTAATTCATTTTCCACATTAGTATACCAAATTAATGCTTCTCCTCTTAATTGGTTTCTTATAACTTCCCTAAATTCATCAAATTCATTATACTGCAAATATTTGGTCATGAGAATCTTTATGAATGGTACTGGATGTTGTGATTTATAATCCCCATTGAAATATATCCTGTTATCTGAGGTTTCAATTGTGTGTATTATTGTTCCTTTTGTTGTATTTCTTATTTTCTTCTCCATTTTTTCTATTTCTTGTTTCACTTCTTTTACTTCAATCTTCCATTTATTTTCCAATTGATCCTCCTTTTCTTTAGATGTTTTCTGTTCTTTCTTTATTTCACTTATATTTTCATCTACCATCATAAATCTCTTATTCGTCCATTCTGCTTCCTTTTCTATTTCTTCTTCTACCATATTTATTCTTTCTTTATGCTGTTGTATTTGAACTACTATTTCTTGATTTTCAGAAGTTAATTTTGTTTCTAATGTTTCATGTTTATTCATCATTTCTTCATATAACATTTTTACTTCTTCAATACTCTTGTTTATTCTTTGTTCAATTTGATCCTCTAATCTCTTGGAGGTCTGTTCAAGTTTTTTCTGCAACCTCTGACTATTTTCTTCTGCTTTTCTATTATTCTCTTCTATCTTCTCTAATGTTATTTCTAATTTTTCCCCCAGTCTTTGTTCTAATGATTGATTATTTTCTTCTGTTTTTTGACTATTTTCTTCTAATTTGTCTTCCATCTTCTCTAATGTTATTTCTAATTTTTCCCCCAGTCTTTGTTCTAATGATTGATTATTTTCTTCTAATTTTGTTAGTATTAATTCCATGAATTTTTTAAGCTCAGATTTCTCTTGCTTCCGTTCCTCTCCTTCCTGTGTCGTCTTCGAAACAGATCTACGTCCATCCGCCATTTTGTATTTTTTTTTATATCAAACTCTAACTTTTTATTTATCTTACAATTTTGCCCTATATATATTTATTCGTGCCACAACGTTGGGATAGCCATTTATTATATATTTAATATAATAAATTATTTATTTATTATTTATTTATTATTTATTCCTCGTTGGTTGAGCCAATTATTATATATTTAATAATGATAACAATAATGATGATGACTCATAATAACTATAATTATTATAATTTTTTTTTATTTAGTTTTTATTATTTAATGATTTAATAAAATTATTAAAAGATTTAATTTAATTTTATAATTTTAATTATTTTATATTTAATTTATACAATTTTTTTTTTATTATTATTAAACACATTTTGTTATATCATTATTGAAATTTTTATTTATTGATTTGTATCGAATCTATTGGGCGCCATCTATTGAGAAATTGTTGTACCTACCAGCTCAGTCAATGTCTGAATCCATATATTGCAGGAAACTCTTTTCTTTAGAGGTGTGGGATGAAATTAATTCTATAAGAGGGATTAAGGACAAAACTGTAAAAATATGTAACCAAAAACAATTGAAGACCACACTGTGATGAAAAATTTCATAAATATATTTAAATGAAAGAAAAATACGCTTAATGCAACATCAATCTCGGTAAATACATAGAATAGTGTTAAATGTTTAATATTATAACATGTATATGATACATACTCTGGTTTATATATTTTTAATTCGCCACATGAAGGGATATGAAAACAAAATGGAAGTTCAATGACTCTGAAAATTTGCGTGATTATGGAATATAAACCAATTTATGTAAGTAAGGAATATTTCTCTCTTAAATTTATTTTACCAAAGCGGTAAATGATACTAAACTTATTAAATTTTTATTTTTATTATGCATGCTTTTCTCTTTAAATTTTTGTTAATCATGATATCATGTTAAAGTTTTGTAATGTCACCTGATAATTGTCAATCGAAGATGTTCGAACTGTTTCAACACTCCCGGATGCTGCTATACGTTGAAATTCCGGATCTCCCCAGGTCCATTCAGCTTACAATCTTATTTTTAGTAACTTTCTAAAGTCAAATCTGCTTGGAAACACTTTCCATACGAAAAGTAACTCTTAATGTTTGTTTTTCACTACTTTTTGATTACATTTTCCGAAAATTTATATTTTAAAATCCAAATCTTTTGGGAATAGCTTCACAAAGCGTCTGTTCCCTCTGAAAATCTCGAACCTTCCGCTGAATTCAATTTTTTAAGCTTGGCGTCGTTTTTACAGCCAATCATATTTAAATAAATTAATAATTCATGCTTTGGAAATTTAAATGAACCAATAAGATAATTTTACAAATTATGACATTTAGTCAAAATGGTATTTTTTATCTAAAATTTGGAAATATATGCCTAAATAGTGATTTTATTCTCTTATTTGAGTAAAATTGAATTAAATAATTGAATTCATTGAACTTTATAGATTCTTTTCATATATTTTGCATATCTGAGGATACTCCCAATAAGTTTTTATAGCTACTTTAAGCGAACACTTTCCGTACACTTTCTATACCTTTCATCACTACCTCTACAAATTAAAGTCCAAATATTTTCACTATTAATACATATAAGGTACTGAAATAACTTTCATATTATTCAGAAATAAATTACCAATCGATAGTGCATTAGCCATATCTCAGAAAATCATTTTTCTTTGTTAAAATTGATATCGAATTCTGACATTTCCCAAACCTACAACTTTAATGAGCTATTTTCAACATTTTGGTCAAATTAACATTAATAAAATCTAAAATTGATCTAACTATTATTCTAAATTTTTAGATTGGAGCCTCTTCTAAGATACTTTCATAAATTTACAAACTTAACCAAATCATGGAGACCGTAGTACATCAATGAACATTTTCTCCAAATGATCTTTAGAAAAAAAAAATTTTTATGATTATTCAACAGAAACAAAGTCATCATGGAACAAATTTGTAAGTTATTCTTTTGGTAAGACTAAATTTCAAACTATTGCATGTTTAGCAACAAATTCATACATTCTATGCCTTTTAAATAGCTTCCTTTATATAGTACGGTCTATTTCAAACTTTCTTGTTACTTAAACTGTATAACTCTAAATAAATTCATTCTATAACTATTAAATCAATTAAAATGCAACTTTAACTTCAATTCCCTTTAGTACTCTCATTCTATTCAACTCTCCAAACCAATCACGTCTCTCGAACAAAACCTATATCAAAATACTTACTTAACTGCTTTGGCAGTGCAAAATCATTAAATTGTTTATTATTTAACTTATTCTATCAATTTGGTGTCTTAAAATCATGACAATATATATATATATATATATATATATATATATATATATATATATATATATATATATATATATATATATATATATATATATATATATATATATATATATATATATATATATATATATATATATATATATATATATATATATATATATATATATATATCTCCAACAAGGGTGGTTTTAAGGGTTGAAATATTATGATAGTGTATCTTAAAGCATAAAACAATCATTATGTAACTAATAAGAACCAAATGTTGACAATATTAAAGTTTAAAATAATATTTTATAATTTTTTACAATTAGGGGTAGTTTTCACCCTTAAAAAACCAAAAGCGTACAACGGCTCAATAATAAAATGAACTAGAGGGTGTAATGAGCCTAATCCCAAATTTTTGTACAAATCGATGCTGGACGAAAAAATTGCGAGATTTTGCAATTTTTTCAGTTTCATTTCCTCGACTATTGGAACTGCTAAATTTTTTTTTATTTCTAACAGGAAATCGAACATACTATAACTAAATAACTAATTAGGCAACATAGAGAAATTATCACTGTCATTTTGACAAACCTGCGTCAGATTTTCTCTGATCTGTTCTCTCATCTTTATCGATATCTGTTCAGTGCAGTAGTGTGTTAATTTAAGAATTCGTTTTTGTTGTTTCATAGGAAAGTAGTGTTTATTGATAGTTAATTTATTATATATTTGTTGTTGTTGTATAAGTTGTTGGCCTCTTTGAAAGAATAGATTGTTGTCAATTGTGAGTTTTAGTTATATGTAGGTAGGTAAGTATATTTTTTTGTGATAATGTTTCGATTAGAGATTTGAACCATATTTTCTTTGAAAGCAAAATTAACGAGAGATATATAAATCAATTGTATTACAATTTACGACAAACACAAGTTCATTTTCCAATTAGTATAGAATATCTACTAAGTTGTCATAAAATGGAAATATTTAAATTACTCATAAACTACTTGAAAGAAACAAATAATATATTCATTTGAGTCAGATACTTGGGAATATAACAAAACTAATAAATTGAGGTAAAAATAAAATAAAAGTCTGTGGCTAACGGACCCGCATCCAAGCCATTTTTTCACACACACACACACACAAGTATATTTTACGTAAAAATATTTCGAATTCTAATGCGAGTATATAAAGTTTTAGGAGGATTTTTTATTCTAAAAATATTATCAATAGTTTAACAAAATGGAAAAAGTAAATCAAACGAAAAATAAAGTGAAACCTTCCAAGAAAAAGTTCATTAAAAACCGTGCGAAAATTATGCGAAAATCGAAATTTGTTTCGCTTCACAACAAAAATGATTATTTATTATTGTTTTATTATTAGATATTTCATGCAAATACCTTTCTAAATACCTACCTTAACATAAAATTTTCACCTATTTTGCTTTATTTTTATAAATATCTATTTATTAATAATAAAATCGTTTTCTATTACTTCCATTTAGCGCGACTATGACATTGTCAAAATATTAATCTTAGATAATGTCAAAGATTACCACTTGCACTGCTGCCAATGTTTATGATACTATCTCCCGAAGTTATATTTTGTTGCTACCTTACTTGCTACCTTACCTGTTGATCGCTACTGTTTACTTTTAAGTCCTAGGTTTTCACCCAATGTGACGAGAAGTCGATATTTGAACTCTTTCTGTCATAAATTGTTAACCGGAAACGACATCAAAACCGAAACTAAATATTCGAGCTCGTTTCTCAAAACGCGTTGACAAATATATTATAATGATAAACTATTTCTGCGACTATAGTGTAGCACTTCCGGTTACAACTGTATAACAATTATAACCGGAAGAGATATAAAATCAGGGAGTGTATATTTGTTCTCGTATTGCTATGGTGCGTCAAATAATATATCGCTTGTACTATTTCGACCACTTTAAAACCATACTTCCGGTTGCAACTCTGGAAACTCTGAAGTTAATTTTTTATAGTACAATAGTACATTAGACGGAGCCATTAAGGCTGTCTTATTTTCATCGCATTCTGATATTTCGACCTTATCTGTTTATTCAACTATTTTTTTTTGCAATATCTGCAACTGACTAACAGAATAATCTTACACAATTTATGTTCTGCAGTTTGTTGCATTTTTAAATAGGTACGTAATTTTTTGTGTAATATATAATAATTTTTATTATTTTTTTATTAGTTTCATACTCTGCAGTATAATTTTATGTATGTGTAGCTCTAGTAATTTCCAATATAGTTTGTATACAACACATAAACAGGGTGTTTGGTAAAGAATGGGCCATAGCTTAACCTCAGGTTCCTGAGGTTAAAATGGGCCGATTTAAGCTAACTTACCTTAGTACAAAGTTTATAATAACCGAGATACAGGGTGTCAAAGTTAAACTTTTTTTTATTTATTATTGAATATTTCCTGACAGGTATGAGATAACAACATGAAATTTGGTATGTGGGGGTTTCTTGGGTCGAGAAAACTAAATTCCCTACCAAAAATTATGTATTTTCCAGAGGGCGCCGCATACGCCTTTCAGCACTCATTTATTACGTTCAATTTATTTTATCCCTCACTCTGTATATTTTGAGATTAAAAATTTTATTCTCCTATTAGTTTTACTTAAAAAAGGTATACTTCTTTCATCTCCCTAAACTCAACCGTTCTCGAGATAAACGCATTTTAAATCTGCGATACACATACATTTTAGCATAATATCATTGTAGTAACACCCGAGATAGTTATTTATGATATAAGTGTTAAAAGTACACGTTTAAGGCACGCATGTGAAGGTTTGTAGAATGAGCTCTAGCGAGTTCTGCAATTCACATGAGTGCCTTAAAAATGTACTTTTTAACACGCATATCATACAATATTTTTTCTACAAACGTAATTACAGGACAATAACTACAAAAACTTTTACTTGCACTTGACTGATATTCCATTTTTATATTTTTTTGACATTACATCAAAATTGCCTATACGGTCAATACGAACTGCAGTGCCTTAAAATTTTTAAAGCACTTGTGCCTCAAATAGCATTTTTAACGCTCGTATGGAGTGCTAAAAATTGCATTTTTAACACGGTTGTAGAAAAAATAACTTAAAACCATAAAATTATCCAAAAATGTATCGCAAATTTTTTCAAATGGAATTTGCGATGCAATGACATACATTTGAGAACTGACACAATTATTATGGTTTTAAGTTATTTTTTGGGTTGAACTACAATGATATTATGCTAAAAATGATGGTGTATCGCAGATTTAAAATGCGTTTATCTCGGAAATGGTTTAGTTTAGGGAGATGAAAGAAGTATAGCTTTTTTAAGTGAAACTAATAGGTGAATAAAAATTTTAATGTCAAAATTGTACAGAGTGAGGGATAAAAAAAATTGAACGTAATAAATGAGTGCTGAAAGGCGTATGTGGCGCCCTCCGGGCAATACATAATTTTTCGTAGGAAATTTAGTTTTCTCGACCCAAAAAACCCCCACATACCAAATTTCATGTTGTTATCTCATACTTGTCAGGAAATATTCAATAATAAATAAAAAAAAGTTTAACTTTGACACCCTGTATCTCGGTTATTATAAACTTTGTACTAAGGTAAGTTAGCTTAAATCAGCCTATTTTAACCTCAGGAACCTGAGGTCAAGCTATGGCCCATTCTTTAGCAAACACCCTGTATATGATTGATGAATTGCATTATCAAATTTGTTGGTTTTTGGTTTTCTGAATGCCATAATATAACATTTTCAGTCGTACTGGAGTCAATTAAATTATTATCTGCTATATACAGGGTGCTTTCAAATCTACCAGGAATACGAAAGAAGTTTTTACCCTTTTTCAAATCGGAGCCAGGAAAATTGGCCTTAAATTTTACGAAGATAAGACCAACCACATGGTAGGTACCAGAACCCAAGACAAATTAATATGCGAATAATTATGCGAAACTTTTCAACAAATAAATACAATTTCGAAGTGTTCAAAGAATTCGAATATTCGGAAATAGCGATAACAGCTGAAAGTGAGACGTGGATACTGAACCAGCATGAAACAATCAAAATTACTAATCTAAGAATGGAAGACTCCCCGCAGGGACGAGATAACAGTATAGTGAAGACGAGGACATAACTAAGAAGTCCAAGCAAACTATGGAGATGAAATATAGTACAATACATCTAGGCGAATATTATATGGTAAGCAGGACATGTACTGAAATCGAATGAGGAAAAATTACTAAATACCTACAACTTTCTGGGAAAGTCTTTATGGCAAAAGGTCAGTTGGTCGCCCAAGATATAGATAAAAGGATGCAGTAACGAGTGACCTACGTAAAACCCAAGTAGCACAATAAAAACATTTTAGTTTTATTTAAGGTTTATAAGGGTTTTATTGTGGTAAATAAGAAGACAATGATTTTAAAGTTACCATGTAGATATACTGCCAGAACATTAAAACTCTTAAGCATTTGTCACTAGTTTTAAAGTATCTAATAAGAGTATCAAATAAGACTAATTAATCTTAATAGATAATTTGTCTTATTTTAGTTTTAAAATGGTTAATTCTCAGTTCACTTTAAAACTAATCAGTTTTATAAAGAACTCTCAGACTGTTTGGTTTTATTAGATTCTTGTTTGTTACCTTTTAGTTTTAAAGCAGTTTTAAAGATTTTCCTAATATGACTAATAAAACCTATTATTAAAACTAATTGATCTTAAGACTATTATGTCAGTAAACCATATGCCTTAAAACTATTTTTTTAGTTATCTTTAAAGTTGCTTTCTTAAAAGCAATTAGTAGGCTATATTAAAACCAAACGCTCTTAACTGAATCAATTTGGTTATCGTATAGACTAAACTATGCTTCTTATTAGAAACAATAAAACTAAACCCATCCCCTCTTCTTTCATGTCCAAAATGGCCGGCCATGTGTTTCAGAGCGAAACAGTGGTGTAGTGTGTTGTAAAAAGTGGAATTACAGTTAGTATGGAAGAAATATGTCGCAAGTACTTATAAACGAACTGGTCATTTTAAAATAAAAATATAACACACACAGCACTACGATGCCTCGATTTTAGGTTAGATTCACATTAAAACCGAGTGGCATTATTGACAGCAGCATTAAAACTAAACGGTTTTAATTCCAATGCAACCTTGCTTTTATGTAGGATATATGCCCTTGGCAAGGTATAAAATAAAACCATTTGATCTTTACAATTCTCTGTTGATAGACAATAGTTTTGTTTGGATTTCGGAAAAATTGCTTTCTGGAGATGCTGAAAACCATGATAGATTATCAGACAGGCTTATATAAAAATTATAAATAAGCGACTTAGAGACATAAATTCGATTTATTTTAACATTTAAACATTACAATTGTAGATAAAATTAATTTTCTTTCATATTAATATTTTTCGTATTTAAATTTTTTTATTATTTTTATCCTTTAATCGCCAAAAGTCAGAAATTTTAGGGCGCGTGAGTTATTTAGAACTCTTTTTGTTAACATTATCAATAAAGTTGGATGCGCAAGTGTTTTTCTACCTTGACAGTCCGAAATAACCAAGTACTTTTTATTATTTTATGATTACAAATGCGTATCTACCTATCATAGCACATTGGCTCATATCATAAAAATTTATTGGCCTATATGGAGTATATGGGTTTAAAGAATCATTTAATATGGTAAATTGCCTTTAAAAGTCTCCATTTAAGAAATCCTTTTAAGTTTGCTGTAAAACTGACTGCACTTAAAGTTTGTTTTAACATGGTTTTAAAAGCATCTTCACAGCAGCTTTAAAACCAGTTGCTTAAGAAAACAAAGTTTTAAGAAGGTTATATTTTTGGTTTTATTGACCTCTTTCAGAATGGGCCCTTTTATGCTGAAAGCGGTTTTATTGCAACCTTAAGGTTTACTTAAAAACCAAATGGTTTTAATTTTAGTTTTGTTGTACAGTTTTAAAACATCCTTAAAAGACTTAATAAACCCGTTCGGTGCTACTTGGGAAAGGGGGTACAACAAGGGGAGCTTATGGCACAAGATCGGCAAGAGTGAAGGAAAAGAGTAAATGCGGCCGAGAGTCACCTGTAATTTTAGATCCAAGAAAGAAGGAGAAGAACAATAAGAAGACCTGGGATCTGCAATCCTACACGTATTTTTGTGAATTTTTCAGTCTATAATTTTATACTATTCGAATATTAACTTCAACAGAAAATATAATATTTTATGTAAATACTTAAAAAATATATAAATAAAAAACGAAATAAAAAGTTTTCCAATAGAAAACTTGGTTGTTTAAGAAAACGGCAACCTTGAAAAAAATAATGCATTTTGTCTTCTTCTTCTTCTTCTTTAGTTTATTGGCCTCCACCTACTTGGGTATTTGGCCAGCTCATCGTCGCGGAATAAGGGAAAAATCCCTTATTCACTTACAATTTGGAGTTAGTACATTGTACAATTTGATTCTTCTTCTTCTTCTTTAGTTAACTGGCAATTTTGGTTGGTGTGGGAAAAACATGGCAAGATAAAAAAAATTCACATCTTCACATAATGCATTTTGTTTTTGACATCCAGAAAATGTAAAATAAAATAATCTCAACCGAAATTAAATTTAAAACGAATCGGCGATTCGAGTAGAAAATCGTTTTCAAATTACAAAGGAAAAGTATTGAAAAGTTTATAGGCAGTTTAAAAAAATCCAATTTATTACCCACAGCTTAATAGCATTGATAACCTTCTCCACAGGCCATAATCGCAATTTTCCATTATATAAACTCGATACCAGTCTGCTCTGTCACCTACCGACATTCTCCTTAGTGTGGACTTTTTGTAAAAGCTTTTTCTTGTTTACGAGACTTTACTTTGTTTGGAAAAAAATAGGAAAACCATTTATTTTAATTGTCCTCCTTTTTACATTAAAAGGTTACAAACCGCAAATTTCAGCAGAATTTGTACAAAACTAGTAGTAGAAAATAAAAAAGGAAACGTTTAAAAATAGGTCAGATTCGATAATTTTAATACAAAATTTTAAACTAAGAAAAAAAAAAAGATTAAAAATTTATATATTTTTTCTTTATCTATCTATAGTTTTATATATTCTGTATAAATATACGTTTATGGTAATTGATAGTATAACAATATATCATATCACTGAACCTCGACAAACGCATATAAAATTTTAACATTTAAAAATAGTAGCATTCTTAATTCGTTACATGTGAAGCATTCTTAATTTGTAATAGGATAGAAGGATTTATGGCTTAGGCTTTTTAGGCTTTTTAGGAATGGCCAAGTTCAGCCTCTATGACAAATGACAAGCCGCTGGAACAGTGATTCCCAAACTGGTCTATACCGACCCTCCTAGCATTAGCCCCATCAAAGAACAATCTGACCACAAAAAAAATAAAGGAAGGATGAAAATTTGGGAATAGGTAGTTGAAATTGTCTATTATTATATAAGGAAAAGTTAACAATTCTACATCCCCTCCATTTTACAAAAATATAAGGGAATACCCCCCTCTCAACGGTGAAAAATATACTGTTATGATCTACTTTTTTTTTACTTTTATATCAATAAGTCTTTATTTGATTACTCCAATTAATTATTTAATCAATTATCCAATTGTCGCAAATCATACAAAAAAATTACGAAAAAATCTCAGGGTGCCTTTTTATATATATACAATAGCACTAAGGGCCTTAGAGGCCCATGGCTTGAAAAGTTTGTTTTTTTTTCTTCATTTTCACGCTTCCTTATGTGCTGAGCTCTTCTCTGGCTTGATATGTGATTTTCCTCCATTCCTTCCTGTTACTCATTTTTCTTTTTTTTTTGGCCCTCTAGCCCCATTCTTTCCAAATCTTTTTCGACGTCTTGCTTCCATCTATTTTTCGGCCTTCCTCTTCTCTTTCTTGAAGTCATAGTGTAGTTTAGTACCTTTTTTGGAGTCCTCGTGTTTGGCATCCTTTCAATGTGACCTCGCCATCTAGGTCTCTGAGCCTTTATCACTTCTATTATATTAGGTTGATTGTATAATTGCTTTAACTCATCATTTGATCTTCTTATCCATAAACCGTCCCTTATTTTTCCTCCATATATCTTCCTTAGTATTTTGCTTTCAAAGATATCCAGTAAATTTTGTTCATTTTTGTCATTGTCCATGTCTCACTGCAGTATGTTACTATTAGCGGTATAGTTGTTTTGTATAGCTGTACTTTTGCCCTTCTTGATAGAAAGTTGCTTTTCAACATTACATTAAGCGCATGTACACTTCTATTCCCTGCCATTATTCTAGCTTGTATTTCTTCTTTAATGATAGGTTTACGTGATATTATTGCCCCTAGGTATGTAAATCTTTCTACCATTTCGAATTCGTATGATGTTCCTTCTTCTACTTCTACTTTAAACTTTTGTCCATTCCTAAACTGACGATCTGTCCACTCCATACATTTTGTTTTAGTTGAATTTATATACAGTCCCATATTCTTCGCTGCTTTTACTATTCTCTGTAGCATCTCCTGTAGCTTTTTTTCCTCTTGCCAGTAACACCACATCATCCGCAAACGCCAAAACCTGGTGTCTTCTTTGATATATGAGTCCTTCTCTATTGATTTTCGCTTCTCGCATTATTTTTTCTAGGCATAAGTTGAAGAGTAAAGATGACAGAGGATCTGAATCCTTCGTTTACTATAAATTTTTCTGATGATTGATTGTTTATTTTGACTCTGTTTTCTGTATTTTCCAGAGTAAGATGTATCATGTTACGTAGCTTTCTGGTAACTCCCAATTCCTCAAGCGCCTCTTTTAATTTCTTCCTCTTTATTCTATCGTATGCTTGTTGGAAGTCGATGAATAGTGCTATCGTTGGTAGGTTGTGTTCATAGCTTTGTGCTTGTAATTCTCTGATTACGAATACTTGGTCCGTTGTGCTCCTCCCTCTTCTAAATCCGCACTGATATTCGCCTATTATATTTTCAGCTTCTTTTTCGTTTGTCTTTTATGGATTTTCCTAGGATTTTGTATACGGTATTAATGCCCGGTTGCACCAACAGATCTTATGCTTAAGTCGAGAATATCATATGAATTAATATAATATATTTATAATATATTACAATAAGAATAGCATAATATAATAATATATATAATTGATAATAATGTCCATTCCTAAACTTTTGTCCATTCCTAAACTGACGATCTGTCCACTCCATACATTTTGTTTTAGTTGAATTTATATACAGTCCCATATTCTTCGCTGCTTTTACTATTCTCTGTAGCATCTCCTGTAGCTCCTTTTTTCCTCTTGCCAGTAACACCACATCATCCGCAAACTCCAAAACCTGGTGTCTTCTTTGATATATGAGTCCTTCTCTATTGATTTTCGCTTCTCGCATTATTTTTTCTAGGCATAAGTTGAAGAGTAAAGATGACAGAGGATCTGAATCATTCGTTTACTATAAATTTTTCTGATGATTGATTGTTTATTTTGACTCTGTTTTCTGTATTTTCCAGAGTAAGATGTATCATGTTACGTAGCTTTCTGCTAACTCCCAATTCCTCAAGCGCCTCTTTTAATTTCTTCCTCTTTATTCTATCGTATGCTTGTTGGAAGTCGATGAATAGTGCTATCGTTGGTAGGTTGTGTTCATAGCTTTGTGCTTGTAATTCTCTGATTACGAATACTTGGTCCGTTGTGCTCCTCCCTCTTCTAAATCCGCACTGATATTCGCCTATTATATTTTCAGCTTCTTTTTCGTTTGTCTTTTATGGATTTTCCTAGGATTTTGTATACGGTATTAATGCCCGGTTGCACCAACAGATCTTATGCTTAAGTCGAGAATATCATATGAATTAATATAATATATTTATAATATATTACAATAAGAATGGCATAATATAATAATATATATAATTGATAATAAGGTAAGAATCTAAAATTATGGCGCAACGTAAGTGATACTCAAGGAGGCCCTATCTATAAGTAGAGCTTATCCAAGCTGGAGCTTAAGATCTGTTGGTGCAACCGGGCATTAGTAATGCTATTCCTCTGTAATTACTGCGTTCTCTTTTGTCGCCTTTTTTATGTAATGGGCAGATAATTGCTTCCTTCCAGTCCTCTGGTTTTCGTTCTTTTAACCATATATCTTTTATGATTTTGTGTATCCAATCATTCAGCAATTTTCCACCATATTTCATCATCTCTGCTGTTATGTTATCGCTTCCAGAGCATTTGTTGTTTTTAAGATTTTTAATTATTTCCTCGATTTGTTCTTTGCTCGGTGGATTATCTTCTATGTTTTCTAACTGTTCATTTTCTGTCTCTGCTTCTATGGATTCATTTTGGTTTGGCTTTTTCTTGCCATTTAGTAATTCGTCAAAATACTCTTTCCATCTCTCTACTATTTCTGCTTCTCTGCTTATATTATCTCCAGCTTTGTTTTTAAGGAATATGGGTTTTTGCTGGTATCCTCTTTTCTCGTTTCTGGTACCTTGATACAGGTTTTTTTTCTTTATTTCTGTAGTTCTCTTCTATTCCTTTTAGCTTATTATCTAAGTGTTTTCTCTTCTTTTCTCTCAACAACCTCTTTACTTTTTGCCTTTGTTCTATATATCTATTATGCGTCTCTGTTGTTCCTTTCTTGATCATTTCCATCCTTAATGATTGTCTTAGTTCTATTTATTTTTGCCACTCTATGTCGAACCACTCCTTCCTCTTTTTAATCTCTTGTTTATTACATTCTTTTGCTGCTTTGTTCATTACTTGCTTTATGATTTCCCAGTTGTTCTCCGTTTGTTTTTCTATTTGTATCTTTTTTAGTTGTCTTTCCATTGTTTCTCTGTATGTTTCTTGCTCTTTTTGTGGTGCAAACCGAATTGGTTTATTTATACATTTCTTTTCTTTTATTTTGATTTTGTTTTCAGGTATCAGTTGCTTCATTTTGATACCCACCATGTAATGGTCGGAGTCGGCATCTGGTCCTCTGTATGTTCTAATCTTCTTTATACATTGCTGCTCTTCTTTTTCGATCAGCACGTGATCTATTTTGTTTTTGGTCTTTCTATCTGGTGATATCCATGTTTCCTTGTGTATTTCTTTTCTTTCGAAATATGTGCTCACTATGATCATATATCTTTTCTTTTGCAAAATCTATGAGGAACTGTCCGTTTTCATTAGTTTCATTGTGTTTAATACTTCTTCCTTCCCTATTTTGGCATTTGCGTCGCCTAAAAAAATTTTCATGTCGTATCTGGGTATACTTTCGATTGTTCTATTTAGTTCACTGTAAAAAGATTCTTTGACATCATTATCTTTTTCTTCAGGTGGTGCGTGAATATTTATGAGAGTGATTTTTTGGTATTTTCCCTTGGTCCTGATACTACATATTCGATCTGATATTGGTTTGAATTCTACTATTGCTTCCTTTAGTTCTTTTCGTAGCATAAAACCTGTGCCTAATGTTCTATTCCTTCCGCCGCTATTAAAAAACACTGTATCTTCTATTTCTAATATATCATTTCCCAGCTGTTTCGTCTCCTGCAAGGCTACTATGTCAAATTGGAGCTTTTCGATTTCTCTCGCTACATGTTTAAGTTTACCTTCTCCATATGTGCCTCTTACATTCCATGTTCCTAAAAGTAAATGTTTTTTCGACATGTTCTCTTGTGTTTTTGTCCGGTTTTCATATTTTTTCTCTTTTGTCCTTTTTTTGTATTATCGTTATCCTTTTTCTGTACTTGTGTCGTCATCTTTATTCCTATGGTACAATTGTCTGCTAATTTTTTGATGTTGTTTTGATCATTTTTCCTTCTTTGCCGTTCCACTTACATTCGTTGTTGTTTACCCATATTTTTTTTACTCCAATCTTGACTTCATTTCCTTTGTTTCTTTCTTCCTGAATAATGTTTCTAATTGTTTTCTGTATTTCTCGTTCTCTTATGGTTGCATCTTCGTTAATATATACCTTCAGCCCTCTTATTTCTTTAACTTATACTTTTTTTCCATTATTTTTCTTTTTTCTTCTTGGTTTTCTAATTCAATGAGGCATGTTTTTTATCCTAGCTTGTGAGCATCCCTTATTTTAACCTCTACGCCTAAGTGTTGTTTGATGAAATTGTTAGTTGTTTCTTTTAACCCTGCTTGCTCATATGTGTCTATCCTTAGACCGTTCATGACTACGTTATTTATTCGTCGGTATTTTTCCATAACTTCCATGTGGTTTGTTATTTCTCTGAGTTCCTCCTTGATTTCTATATTCTCTTGTTTTAGTTCCGCATTTTTTTTCTCAGCGCACTGTTTTCTATAATGAGCTTTTCTATTGCTTCCTTGCTTTCTTTTTGATTTATTTTTATTTCCTTAATGTCATCGGTGAGGTGGCTCACCATTATTAATAACTGATCAATTTTTGTTTCTTCATTTCTTTTCACTTGATTTTTTGTTGGCGTTCTCGAGAAATTTTTGCTCTTTCTAAAAATATCATCTTCCTCGTTATCCATATATCTGTCCTTCATTTTTGACCCTCCTTCTCACTGTGTGTCATCACTCTCTAAAGTTTCCAGATACCTTTCCATTTTCCGGCGCCAAACACTGTCTTCCACCTCAACAGTGCAGAGAAGACAGCGTTTACCGTATTTATTTTGTATGTTTATTATCGGTTGTTATTTTCTGTGGTTACCTGGAAAATCTACTCACAACGGCAACGTCGTAATTTCATCGGCCAGAGTTTCGTGACTACGTTTTGTTGTTAAACAGGCTTAACAATTTTAGCGATCTTACTTTTTGTATGTCCTTGGTTCTATTTTGATGTTATTTCACCAATTTTAATGTTTTTAATTATCACTAACCTTAACTTAATGTCTTATATTGTTCACTGGATACTTTTAATAACTTATTTCCCGTTAAAACTCTCAAAAATTGAGTTTATTGCCGACGGTAAATACAATATTTGTTTTCGTTTTGACTACCTTTTTACAATACAAAAAAATATCTAAATTATTTTATGTTATACTTATCTTCTCTCGTGGTTTCAGTATCACTCACAATGATGTCTCCTCTTGACCCAAACAGCTCTCCCTTGTTGACTATGTTAGGCTACCCATCAAAGCCCTCTCCGTTCTCAAGCTTCAATCCAGCAGCATACCAGCACTAATTCTCCAAAAAACAACGAGCCAGGCCTCTTTTAACCAGTACTCGATTCAAACAACTCCAAAATTCTCTCCTCTCCTTCTAACAATAATACAGAATCAAAGAGGTATTTCTTCTCAATTTAATCTGTCTCTCGTTCCACTTTTCAGCTCCACTCTCCACTATCAAACAAACACTGGTACTTGCTTTTTAACGAAAATATTGACTGCTCTTCCGCGACGCCGATCACATTATGAATTCCTCTTTCCAAAACTATCTGAAAATTCAACCTTCTCTCCTTCCCATTCCAAATTGCCAAACCAATCAGAGACATTTCTTCTTCCCCATTATCTTTTTCATTCGAAAAAACCCACGCATTCTTTCAAAAATATTCCTACCATAATAATAATTACTTTCTGGAAATTCTACAAAATTTACTCGGGTTTAAACAAAAAGAGATTAAAATTCCAAATTTTCTTTTACATTATTTTCTAAGATATTATTACCTGTGGCTTCTGGCCTCGTGCATAACAAAGCACCGTTATAAGCTCCAAATATCCTAAACAATTATTGCCTATTCATATAACTTTCTTTCCTAATGTCTCTTATTTTTCAGGGAAAAAAACTCATTAACGATAACCCACTTCTTAAAAACTACTTATAATAAATGGTTACAAATCAATATACAGGGTGTATCAAATTTATGTGCCTGCGTTCTAATAAAATTAAGAAAGTTTTTTATTCTATCTTTGATTGATAAATTGATACACAATAACATTCCCGCCTTGTTTTGAGATAAAATATTTTTTTCTTAAGTACAACAAAAATTTATTTTCTTTCGACAACAACTTTTCCCTTGTTATCAAAATTTATTTTTTTTAACCTAATTTTCTTACCCTACCTTAAATTTATGCATTTGTCTTTATTCGTGGGATTTATACACATCATGGATATTGTAAACTCCTCGTATCTTTTTTGAGTCCACATGTCTTAGGACATAACTGTTTATTCCATTTTCATTGTGTACGATGTTTGGGCCCTCGAAAGTAGCCATTAGCTTTGCGCAAACATCTCCTGTGAGATTTGATACTCGTAATGCCTTTACCAGTACCTTTTCTTCCTTCTGAAAAGTCACTGGTCGTCGTCTTCTATTATGATTTTGTCTTTGGAGATATTTCTCAACACTGCGCTGCAGCTTCCTCTGCACAGTTTCCAAAACTCGTTGGCATTCCCTCTGCTCAGGTTCTTTCCATGATCGTACTGGCATAACACCTTTCATGATATATTCCGGAGTCTCTTTTGTCACCGTACTTGGAATGGTGTTTAAATAGTTTTCTATTTGTGCCACTTTCCTATCCCATCGTCGATGTTGTCCATTTGCAGCAATGCGAAGGGATTTCGTAGTCTCCTGTATAAAACGCTCTGAAGGATTACTTTTAGGATGTCGGATACTGACAAAATTTGTCCCTATTCCCCTGTCTTGAAGCTGTCCCTTGACACGCTCACTCCGGAAATACGTCGCATTGTCTAAGAGAATTCTTCTGGGTGTTCCTACGGTGGCTATATAATTGTCAATCTTTCTCATTATTTCTTCCCCTTTTGTCGTACGGCAACTGTATAACTTCACATATTTTGAAAATATATCGACCATCACCAAAATATGTTTGTTCCTTTGCGTGGTCATTATCAGATCACTTAACATATCTATTGCGACAATATCCAATTTTTGACGGGACACAATATTTTTAGCAATATTTTCATTTCTGAAATTTCTGCTTTTATATTTTTGACATATTTCGCATTTTTGGGTCACTTCTTTGGCAATCCGGTAATCTTTTCGGCAGATATAGTTTTCTCGAAAAACCAACCAAACCTTTGTCTACCGATGCTACCGATATGTCCATTGTCATCGTGTAATTTCTGTATGATCCTCACTGCCAATGTCTGTGTTCCATCATCCTACCAAATATAGTTCCTTTCCATCGATTCTTTTGAAGAAAATGTCATTTTCCCTCTCCGCTCTTCTTTTTTCTCTTTCCTCCAGATCTTCTTGATTTGTTCTTATTTCGTTTAACGAAAACACACCTTCCCCTTGTGTCAAAATATTTAGTCCCACATGAAAAGCAATAGCTTCCTTTTTCCATTTTCTTTATCCCGTGTGAGGGCGTCGGCTATAATGTTGTCTTTTCCTTTTATATATCGAAACTCAAAATCATACTCCTGTAGTAACAAAATGCCTCGATGTATACGATTGTTAACCAATCGATTTTTCATGATATGCACCAAAGCTACATGATCTGTTTCGATGATGAATTTTGCTCCCAATAGATAAAACCTTAACTTGTTTACACAAAAAAGTACGCTAGCAAACTCTAATTTAGTCACAATGTATTTTCTTTTGTGTGTTTTTGTCACCCGGGAAATAAAACAAATTGGCACTTCTTGGTTGTTTTGTATCTGCGACAAAACTCCCGCGAATTTTTGTATGGATGCATCAGTTCGTAGTATGAAAGGTAAATTGTACATGGGATGATATACTTTCGTTCCCTTCGAGAATTCTTCTTTTAATATTTGGAAAGCCTTCTCTTGTTCTTCTTTCCAATTCCATTTAACACCTTTCTTCAGTAATTTTATCAATGGAATCTCCTTCTGGCTTAAATCAGGAATTAGTTTTTTGAAATAGTTGATTGTCCCGAGAAAACCTCTCAATGTTTTCAAATTCGTTGGCATTGGGTATTCATCTATGAGTTTCACCCGGTCCTCGGCTAAACTAACTGTTTTTGTTTCCAATTTAAAACCCAAATATGTCACTTCTTTTTGAAAAAATTGACATTTTTCAATATTTAATTTTAATCCGGCCTTGTCCAACTTTTCCACGATAATTTTTATGTGTTTCAAATGACTCGATATACCTGGTGAAAAAATTAGTAAGTCGTCGATGTAGTGTACTATGAAATCTTCATATTTGTTTAACCCTCCGTTAGTCGCTATCGGTGTCACACACCGACGACAGAATTATTCATTCGGGATTTACAAAATAACTGGTTTTTTTATCGCCACTTTCTGTACCTCTTCCTATCAACTAACCTCGTGTTAGTATACATTCTTACCTACTTGGGTACAGTTGTGCGAATTTTATAGCTATTTTCGGTGCAAGACTCCGTAGCGACTAACGGTGTGGTTATTACTTTATTGGCATAACATTTTATCGGTAAGTTTTGGTCAAATCTTATTTATAGATGTCCTCTGAAGTCGAACAAAAACGTTTGTTGGAATTATGGGAAATGGTTCCTAGCGAATATTATTATATTACAAATAACAATATGTATATTGTTATACTAGGGTTTTTCATTTTATATCTGTTGTTTTTCAATAAAACATTTTCAAAAATATTTTTCAGTCATTCCTATACACAATATAACATATTTGTGTGAATTTTATAGCAATAACTATTTTTTTTAAATTGTCGGTCTCAGACACCGTAGCGACTAACGGAGGGTTAATATTGTATGGAGAGCTCTTACCAGTGCTTTGTGCTCTTACCAGTACTTTGTAACCCAAAGGGCACTACTTTAAATCGGTACACAATACCCTCGATTGCAAAAGCGGTGTAGTGTCTATATTTTTCTGCTAAAGGTATCAACCAAAAACTGTGTTTTAAATCAATTTTAGAAAAAATATGTGATCCCGTAATTCTTCCAAACATAGCCTCGATGTTGAGAGGTAATTCATATTGAGATACCGTGTGTTGATTTATATTCCGGGCATCCAAACATAGCCTCAATTCTCTTTTAGAAAAAATATGTGATCCCGTAATTCTTCCAAACATAGCCTCGATGTTGAGAGGTAATTCATATTGAGATACCGTGTGTTGATTTATATTCCGGGCATCCAAACATAGCCTCAATTCTCCACTGCTTTTTTTAAAATCACGATTGGGTTGATATACGGCGAGTCACATCTCTCTATGATTTGATCCTCTAACATTTTATTGATTTCTCCTTTCACTTCCTGTCGGTACTTATACGGGATAGGGTAAGTTCTCGGTCGAAAATTTCCTAAGTCTTTAACCTCAAATAAATATTCATACTTTTCGGCTACTCTGTTTTCTTCATTTATTAAATTTTCATGTTCCCTCAATATTACACGCAGCTCCTTCTCCTTTTCTTCTCCACATATCAATTTTCTTTCTTTTTCCTCCGATTCTTTACACATGTTTATTGTGTATTCTGCCTCCTCCATTTCGCATACTTCTTCTTCGAATATCACAGTTTCAATTGTATCGTTTCCGCCTTCTTTTGTTAGTCTGGTCTCTTCTTCTTCTGGGCTCATCTCTTCTTTTGAGGAATCCCAAGTTTTATCATCTTTTGGTAATCTTATTTCTTCTCTCTCTTCTTCTGGGCTCATATCTTCTTTTGAGGAATCCCATACTTCATTTTCTCTTGTCAATCTTTCTTCTTCTTTTTCTTCTTCTGGGCTCATCTCTTCTTTTGAGGAATCCCAGGCTTCATTTTCTTTAACTATCTTATGCTGCTTTCTCCTATTTCTTTTCTGTCCTTGCTTCATCGCCAAATTTATTTTGACCGTTTGTTTTTTGTCTAAGTCATCCTTTTTCCATTTCTCACGTTCCTTATCCGTTTCCAGAATGTCCTGTTCTTCTTCTTTTTCCTCTGTTATTTTCATCGTGTTGTTTTTGAAATCTATCACCACATGTTTTTCTGACAATTCATCCACTCCTACGATCATATCATGCATCATGTTCGGCATTATAACACATTGTAGTGCATAAAATTTCTTACCCAATCGTACCCTTATTCGTATTCCTTCATTTATAGTTGCCAAAGTCCGTTTATTTGCGCCCACTAAATTTACCCTGGGAATTTTGTAAATTAAATTCGTTAAATCAACCTCTTCTATGAATTTCCTGTTAATCAATGTAATTGCCTAACCAGTCTCAATCATAATTTTAATCGGTTTCTCATTGATAAAACCATCTACAAATTTTAAATTTACTCCACTTCTTTTAACATTATTTCCTGCTAATTTAATAAATTCCTTCAGGTGACAAAAAATTCCTGTTTGTTCTTTTGTGTCTAGTTAGCGCCTTCGTGAAAGACGCTTGCTGTTCTTCTTCGCTTCTTCTTCCGTCGCTTTGTCTCTCATCCTCATATTCACCTATTTGCGTATTGTTTACCGCTCTTTTGTTTTCTCTTGGTCTGTCGGACCCGTATCGGTTTCCACGATTTTCCTGTTCATTCCTTCTATTATCGCACCTTGAAAACCATATGGCAATATCTGCAATTTTTTCATGAAATGACCTTTGAATGTAGACTAATAAGAAAAAAAATCTATTTTTTAATGCTATATAGCAGCGTCTGCAAAAAATTTTAAGTTCGGCACCAGAAAGATACGTCCCTATGGCTTTTGTCAAAAATCGGTTCTTCTTTTTATACCATCAGGCATTATCTGCAGTAGTTGATGCTCTACGGTTCTAAAATTGGAAAAAAACCCAGATCTATATGGCAATATGTGCAAAATATGACCCACGCTCGTAAAATGAAAGCAAGATCTACTAAGGAAACATCCTTTGAATGCAACAAAACAGAGTGCTGCATAGAGATTTGATTGCAACACTGGAAATAAGCGACAAGACTATAACAAATTGATATACAACGTCGTACTGCAGATCCCAAACGAAAAGAGAATTATAACCGACAGACATTATATAAGCGACAGATTATAATATGCAAGACTTTGATTAAGTGTTAACACTAAAAATTTGTAATAAATAAGTACAATCAACAAAAAACTGTTATTTTATATGAATTTTTACTGTATCATGTGCGAAAATTGATACATTTTTTAATACCATATGGCCGTATGTGCTAAAATACCTATTTCCTGGGGAAAATTTTACTACTTCTTAATTCATATAAAAATATGTAAAATTAAAGACAATTGTGCCAAATACCAGGTTTGCAGATTAATTTTTGGAATTACAGTAAATAAAATTAACTTTACAAAAACTTAAAATGCTCATAACTCAATATTATGATTTTTGCAGTTACTGCCCTATGGTTTTCAAGGTGCGTTATCATTTCTGTCTTCTTGATATGTGCGGGTGCTATTTCTATTCTGGTTTTCTCGATATCTGTCTTCGTTCCATTGCCGATTTCTGTGTTCATAGTTTCCTCTTCCGTTGTCTCTATTTTCGTTTTCCCTCCTATCTCTTCTTGTATGATCTCTCCTACAGTTTTGTCTTCTATCTCTATAGTCTTGATTTTCGCGTTGTCTATAATTTTCTTGCGATCTTCTTATTTCTCTTTCTCTCATTTTTGTTTCTCGTATTTGTAAGAATTGGCACAGACTGTCGATATCTTTGTAGTTTTGTAACGTTATGTGATCTTCTAAGGTATCTTCAAAATGTCTAGCTATCAGTTCTACTAGCTGTTTGGACGAATAATTGTACTGTAGGTGTTTTGCATTGTTGTATAATTGTAATGCGTATGTTTTTTCTGAAATACCCATTCTATCATGGTATCTCCCATTTTGCAACTCCTTGTTTATTTCTAGCTGTTGTATTTTTCCCCAGAAATAACTCAGGAACTTTTGTTCGAATTTAAGCCAATTGTCCATTTCTTCTTCTTTGCTATCAAACCATAAACTCGCCTCATCTTTAAGATGGTTCCTTATCGTTTCTTTGGTTGTTTCGAAGTTACCGATGTATTGTACTTTCTTTTTTAAATTAATTATGAAAATTACTGGGTGTAATTTTTTTACATCCCCGCCAAATTGAATTTTTATATCACCCGGACTTTGGATGAGTATTTCTCTCTTGTCTCCTGTCTCTCGTTGTTTTCTGATATCATCAATTAATTTTTCATTATTTCGGCATCTTTCTTCTATTTCTTTCTTGTCTTCTTGTAAAGCATTTTCGAATTTGGTTTCCAAATTTTCTAGTTCTTTTTTCTGGCAATTTGTTAACTCCCCCATTTTATTTTGAATTTTAATTTCTTGTTCTTTCATGTGATCTTTCATTCTCATTCCTTGTTCTCGCATGTGATCTTTAATTTTCATTTCTTGTGGTTCTATCCGCGTTTTTCATTGTTGTCAAACATCCTTTTATTTCGTTTTCATACTTTTCTATGCGTTCCTCTATTCTCTTATTGTTCTCTTCTATTGCTTGTTTTGTTTCCTGTTGATTGTCATCCATTTTTTGTTGTGTTTCATCCATTTTTTTATCCACTTTATCCATTTTCTTTGATGTTTCTTCCATGGCTTGTTTCGTTTCTTCCTGATTTTTATCAATTTTTTGTGACTGGAGTTGCATCAGTTGTAATAATTTATCTATTCCTGATAATTCCTGTTGTTCTGATGCCATGACTGTTGTTTCGAAAATGTCTTCTTGTTCTATATGTTCTTCTTGTTCCAAATGTTCCTTTTGTTTTTTGTTTTCTTTGCTTTTGCTTCTGGTTATCGACATGTAGTTAAAATTTATCCCCGCCTGATACGAAATTCGAAAATACCTTGTATGCTGTAGGGACGAAAATTTTTCTCTCCCCAAATATAATCAAATTTATCACACAAATTTTTAAATTTATCAAAATTCAAATTAATCAAAAATAAAATAGATATGTAAAATTGTACCTAGAAAAGATAACTCAAACAAATATTTCATTAATTTTAAATATATGAACTTTTTCTGACGGGCAAATAAATTTTCCTTCACCTGTTTTTCCGTTTCCTATCCCTTCAAATTCACAACCAGAGATACTTTCACGACACACGTTGGTTCGCCATGTTGTTATGATCTACTTTTTATTACTTTTATATCAATTAGTCTTTATTTGATTACTCCAATTAATTATTTAATCAATTATCCAATTGTCGCAAAGCATACAAAAAAAAAATAAGAAAAAATCTCAGGGTATCTTTTTACAATACAAAAAAATATCTAAATTATCTTATGTTATACTTATCTTCTCTCGTGGTTTCAGTATCTCTTAGTTGGTTCTTATCGGAAGAAAAATAGGAAAAGGAAATAAATAGAAATATAAAATAAGCATACAGAAATATCTTTTATTATCAAAATCAATACTCTAAAAATCGATCAATTAAAACCTGTGGACATAGCTGTCCGAATGAAATTTTTACCACTTAAATTTATTCTAGTTCAAATAAAAATTTATCGGTTTGTTCCCGATGACTTTGATAAAATAAAACTAAACAAACAAATTTAGGTATTCGCAAAATTACTTATACTCTCTATTTAATTTTTGAAATATTGGAATCTTAATCCAAATGCATTTACTCAAATTTATAGTTTCCGAACATAAAAATATCTTTCATATAAATTGACTGACCTTTTGCTTCACTCACAATGATGTCTCCTCTTGACCCAAACAGCTCTCCCTTGTTGACTTTGTTAGGCTACCCATCAAAGCCCTCTCCGTTCTCAAGCTTCAATCCAGCAGCATACCAGCACTAATTCTCCAAAAAACAACGAGCCAGGCCTCTTTTAACTAATACTCGATTCAAACAACTCCAAAATTCTCTGCTCTCCTTCTCACAATAATACAGAATCAAACGGGTATTTCTTCTCAATTTGATCTGTCTCTCGTTCCACTTTTCAGATCCACTCTCCACTATCAAACAACCACTGGTACTTGCTTTTTAACTTTCCACGAAAACATTGACTGCTCTTCCGCGATGCCGATCACATAATGAATTCCTCTTTCCAAAACTATCTGAAAATTCAACCTTACCTCCTTCCCATTCCAAATTGCCAAACCAATCAGAGACATTTCTTCTTCCCCATTCTTTTTTTCATTCGAAAAAACCCACGCATTCTTTCAAAAACACTCCTACCATCATAATAATTACTTTCGGGAAATTCTACAAAATTTACTCGGGTTTAAACAAAAGGAGATTAAAATTCCAAATTTCTTTTACAATATTTTCTAAGATATCATTACCTGTGGCTTTTGGCCTCGTGCATATCAAGGCACCGTTATAATCTCCAAATACCCTGAACAATTATTGTCTATTCATATCACTTTCTTTCCTAATGTCTCTTATTTTTCAGGGAAAAAAACTCATTAACGATAACCCACTTCTTAAAAACTACTTATAATAAATGGTTACAAATCAATATACAGGGTGTATCAAATTTATGTGCCCGCGTTTTATTAAAATTAATACAGTTTTTTATTCTATCTTTGATTGATAAATTGATACACAATAATACATTCAAAATAAGTCCGGAATTGGATAAAATGACTAATTCTAAGCAACTTTTGTTCTATAGAGTTTTTTCCTAGTCAATACTTTTAGAGTCACTAGTTTAGTGACTTAGTCACTTTTAGAGTGACTTGGTCAAGTCAATATTTTCGAGTTATTTGCAAGTAAATATATTTATTTTTAAGAGAAAAAAAAAGGTTTTTAGACGGTTTTTCGGAGATAACTCAAAAACTAGGTATTTGAGCGAAAAAAATATTCCTATCAAAAGTATAGCTTATAAAAACCTGAAAAAAATATTTTATGCTTGAGGTCTGTAGGTCCAGTAGAAGCAGAGCTGTAGCTAATGAAAAGTAGGTTGTTCTTTATCAAATTCCAAATCGAATTTTTCAATGTGAAATAACCCAAAAACTGGAATGAATTTTCGGGGAAAATTCATTTCAACTTTTTTAAAGTGTTTAAAAAAAGGTTTATTTTGTTTTTTTTTAACTTGTAACATAAAAAATGAGTGAGTTACGCTCAAAATATTGTTGGTCCCTTTTATTTTTTGGTAAAAAAATCGCGAAAATCACCCCCTAATAACACACACCCCCCTTCCCAAATAAATTTTATCGTTACCACTTTACAAGTTATTTTGCTTATGCATTATTTATATGATCTGTAAGTTTCATCGGTTTAAAGTGCTTAATTTTGAAAAAGCTGTAGTTAAAATGGCTTGAACGAGTAACCATTCACGAGTTTAGGCAAATTTTGAACAGCCATAGCATAATCATTTTTGTCTAAAAAGAAAACAAAAAAGCAAAAATATTCAGAAAAGCAAAACGTACATTTGATTACTCTTTAAGGTTTTGGTATTACTAATAATTTTTAAGTTAATTCCATAAACAATTCCATTTTTTTTCAAAATTAATAAAGAATGTTTTATTCTAAACCCAATTTTTTCGAAAATGAGAGTTTGAACCAATGAAACTTATAGATAATATAAGCAATATAAAAGTAAAGTAACTTGTGAAGCTGTAACGATTAATTTTATTTGGGAAGCTAATTAGGGGGTGAATTTCGCGATTTTTGTACCAAAAAATAAAAGGGACCAACAATATTTTGAGCGTAACTCACTTATTTTTAATGTTAGAAGTTTTTTAAAAAACAAAAATAAACCTCTTTTTAAGCACTTGTTGTAATAAGTTTTCCCAGAAAAGTGCTGTTTTTTGGTTATTTCACATTTAAATATTCGATTTGGAATTTGACAAAGAAGAACCTACTTTTCATTAGCTACAACTCTGCTTCTACTGGGTCTGCGTACACCTCAAGCGTACACCATTTTTTTAATTTTTTTTATAAGCTATTTTTTACTAAGAATATTTTTTCGCTGGAATACTTAATTTTTGAGTTATCTGCGAAAAACCGCCCAAAAACATGTTTTTTTTTTTTGTTAAAAATGAACATATTCACTCGCAAATAACTCGAAAAGTATTCACTTAGTGAAAAAACTCTAAAGAACAAAAGTTGCTTAGAATTAGTAATTTTATCCAATTCCGGGCCACCGGTGTTACCTTAACCATAAATTTCATCCATAACTTTTTTTTGCATATTTTCACAAAAATTTGGTATAAATTTATCAAAAATGAATAAAACAGATAATATTGACAAGAAAAATGTTATATATGTTATATATGTTTGGAAAAAAAAATTTAAACGGGCGATGTATTGACGGTGAGTAGATAATGCCACTCAAATTCAAAAATCCTTTATGATGGTACGTTAGTCAACTTTTTTTCTCAGTTTCTTGTTAAATTCTCAAAGTAAATATAATAAAGCATAACATATAAAAAAAATCGTAATGGAGGTATTTTTCAAAACAGGCGAAAAAAATTCTGAAACTTAGATGTATTGCGCGCTATTCGTTAATACGTCTCAAATTCAAAAATCCTTTATGGATGGTACGTTAGTCAACTTTTTTTCTCAGTTTTTTGTTAAATTCTCAAAGTAAATATAATAAAGCATAACATATAAAAAAAACATGACGGAGGTGTTTTCCAAAACAAGAGAAAAAAATTCTGAAACTTAGATGTATTGCGGGTTATTCGGTAATACGTCTCAAATTCAAAAATCCTTTATGGATGGATCGTTAGTCAACTTTTTTTCTCAGTTTCTTGTTAAATTCTCAAAGTAAATATAATAAAGCATAACATATAAAAAAATCGTGATGGAGGTATTTTCCCAAACAAGCGAAAAAAATTCTGAAACTTAGATGTATTGCGCGCTATTCGTTAATACGTCTCAAATTCAAAAATCCTTTATGGATGGTACGTTAGTCAACTTTTTTTCTCAGTTTTTTGTTAAATTCTCAAAGTAAATATAATAAAGCATAACATATAAAAAAATCATGATGGAGGTATTTTCCAAAACATGCGATAAAAATTCTGAAACTTAGATGTACTGCGCGCTATTCGTTAATACGTCTCAAATTCTAAAATCCTTTATGGATGGTACGTTGGTCAACTTTTTTTCTCAGTTTTTTGTTAAATTCTCAAAGTAAATATAATAAAGCATAACATATAAAAAAAAACGTGATGGAGGTATTTTCCAAAACAAGAGAAAAAAATTCTGAAACTTAGATGTATTGCGGGCTATTCGGTAATACGTCTCAAATTCAAAAATCCTTTATGGATGGATCGTTAGTCAACTTTCTTTCTCAGTTTCTTGTTAAATTGTCAAAGTAAATATAAAAAGCATAATATATAAAAAAATCGTGATGGAGGTATTTTCCAAAACAAGCGAAAAGAATTCTGAAACTTAGATGTATTGCGCGGTATTCGTTAATACGATTTTTCGATACGAATAATCGATTAATACGTAACACGATTTTTTTATATGTTATGCTTTATTATATTTACTTTGAGAATTTAACAAAAAACTTAGAAAAAAGTTGACTAACGTACCATCCATAAAGGATTTTTGAATTTGAGACGTATTAACGAATAGCGCGCAATACATCTAAGTTTCAGAATTTTTTTCGCTTGTTTTGGAAAATACCTCCATCACGATTTTTTTATATGTTATGCTTTATTATATTTACTTTGAGAATTGAACAAAAAACTAAGAAAAAAAGTTGACTAACGTACCATCCATAAAGGATTTTTGAATTTGAGACGTATTAACGAATAGGGCGCAATACATCTAAGTTTCAGAATTTTTTTCGCTTGTTTTGGAAAATATCTCCATCACGATTTTTTATATGTAATCTTTATTATATTAACTTTGAGAATTTAACAAAAAAATGAGAAAAAAAGTTGACTAACGTACCATCCATAAAGGATTTTTGAATTTGAGACGTATTAACGAATAGCGCGCAATACATCTAAGTTTCAGAATTTTTTTCGCTTGTTTTGGAAAATATCTATATCACGATTTTTTTATATGTTATGCTTTATTATATTTACTTTGAGAATTTAACAAGAAACTGAGAAAGAAAAATGACTAACGAGCCATCCATAAAGGATTTTTGAATTTGAGACGTATTACCGAATAGCCCGCAATACATCTAAGTTTCAGAATTTTTTTCTCTTGTTTTGGAAAATACCTCCAACACGTTTTTTTATATGTTATGCTTTATTATATTTACTTTGAGAATTTAACAAAAAACTGAGAAAAAAAGTTGACTAACGTACCATCCATAAAGGATTTTTGAATTTGAGACGTATTAACGAATAGCGCGCAATACATCTAAGTTTCAGAATTTTTTTCGCTTGTTTTGGAAAATACCTCCGTCACGATTTTTTTATATGTTATGCTTTATTATATTTACTTTGAGAATTTAACAAAAAACTGAGAAAAAAAGTTGACTAACGTACCGTCCATAAAGGATTTTTGAATTTGAGACGTATTAACGAATAGCGCGCAATACATCTAAGTTTCAGAATTTTTTTCGCATGTTTTGGAAAATACCTCCATCACGATTTTTTATATGTTATGCTTTATTATATTTACTTTGAGAATTTAACAAAAAACTGAGAAAAAAAGTTGACTAACGTACCATCCATAAAGGATTTTTGAATTTGAGTGGCATTATCTACTCACCGTCAGTACATCGCCCGTTTAAATTTTTTTTTCCAAAAATATATAACATATATAACATTTTTCTTGTCAATATTATCTGTTTTATTCATTTTTGATAAATTTATACCAAATTTTTGTGAAAATTTGAAAAAAAAAATTATGGATGAAATTTATGGCTAAGGTAACACCGGTTTCCGGGCCTAGTTTGAACGTATATTTTTTCACTCCCGAGAAAATATTTTTCACCCTGTATTTCCCATTTTTTGTAAAATGGAGGGGATGTAGAATTGTAAACTTTTTCTTATATAATAATAGACAATTTCAACTACCTATTCCCAATTTTCATCCTTCCTTTATTTTTTTGGAGGTTTTCGTTAAATTTTGTGTTCCCTGATCGGGCTACATGGGCGATAAAAAATATTTGAGGGTCTATGGAATGAAAATGAGGGTCAATGACAAGAAATTTCCAAATTCCAAAAAATAGCAAAATTGATATACTTAATTGTGACTTTTAAAAAAATTATAAAAATAATATAGTATTACTAAAAATGTATAAATATTTTCAATTTCTTTGTAACACGAAAATGCAGCAGCTGCATAATACCCTAGTTAAATCGGAGAGTGCAGGAAGAGTCTATATCGGTTTCGGGGTCTTTTCCCCCTCATCAGTAATCGCATATCCTCTTCTCTCCGATTTCTCCAGGTATCACACTTCGGGCCATTCCGAAATGCAAAGAAAGAAATGTCACGGATGAACTAGAGCCATCTACCGAAAAACAAAGTAAGTTAATATTATAATTATTATCCTCGATCTTAAACTGCTTTCACGTGGTCTCGAAGCATTTTATACGCGTCACACGCGCTCAATAGTACGCGCTTAATTTAGCGCCTGACCCACTAAGTGTGTGTCTCAATCACTCCACAGAGCTGTGTGTGAGTCTGCTAAAAGACAAACAACTATCGAAAAATGCTATTTGTGAGAACTTTGACAACCGATACTAAAGAAAAATCAATATTTCATATTTTGAAGGTTTACTTCTGGGAAAAAGCAATTCTTATGTCAAAATTGTAGTGGCTATAGATGGAGCTCCTGCCGTGGTTGGGCGTTATCGTGGTTTATAAGTTTTTTAAAGGAAAATGTACGCGGATTGTTAACAACAATAGACAACAATCCTCCATAGACAACATTTAGTTACTAAAAATTTTAATGTAAAATTGCATGAACAACTCCAATTTGTCATCGATGTAGTAAACCGTATTCGCCACAATGCATTGAATACGCGAATATTTGTGCAGTTATGAGAAGAAAATGGCGAGATCTTCCACCAATTACTTCGTCATAGTAATGTACACTGGCCGTGGAAAGACTTATACCTGACGATATTCTTATATTATTTGAAACTGGTTTAGAATTTCTCGATATTAGGTAATAGAAATAATATGTACCTTTAAAAGAACATTTTTAAAGAGAAAACAGACGTTACTAATTTGACGGAGTTGTTTGCTAAATTTGCGGCGGGCGTAATTTCGGCCGGTAATCCCTTGGCCTACCTGCATAAATCAAGGGGTACCATTTATGACAGGGGTAATTTCGGCCGAGGGGTTGATGTTTACGATGAGATTAAAATATTGGTAATTACACTCCTGAGGTACTCTACACTCTAATACCCGAAAGTTAGGTTTTGACGAAGCGTTAGGTCTTCCTCCTTTGAAAATTGTACTGTGTAATATATAATATAATATATTAATTTTTTAAAATTACACACAGTATTGATTACCTAAAAAACACAGTAATTGTAACAGTAACACCCCGTCTATTAGACGGAAATCACACTTTGAGCCTAAACATCTTTCGAATAACAACTTGCCACAAATTGCCGAATTCAGTACTACTAAAGAACAACCCAACTTGAAAAGTCATAAACGGGTGACCTTCAAAATTTTCTAGGAAGGGAAATATAGAGAGATGGGGTGTTAGTACTTAAGGGTTAATATGGTAAACTTGCAGTTGCAAGGTGACAAGACCAGATACGAGCAAAACATAAAGACCTCTGGAGACCAACGAAATGAAGATTCTAAGAAGGATTGCTGGAAAAGCACTTCAGGACAGGGTAAGAAGTGAGGAAATGAGACGCATATGTGGGGTCGACAATATAAACACCTGGGTAAAGAACAGGAAAGAAGAGTGGAATCAACATATAAGCAGGATATCTGAATCAAGAATAGTAAGAATAGCCAGGGACAAGTGACCGTTAGGCAGAAGAAGTATAGGACGCCCAAGGAAAAGATGGAATGAAAATTTAGGGACAGAATGAAAGGCACCGTTGAAGAAAAACAGGCAGTACTGCCTATATAATGGAAAAAGAAGAAGAAGAAGAAGAAGAAGAAACAGAAGAAAAATACCTTTTTTGTATATTTCTTTTAACAAGAACTAAGTGTAAAAACTGGCAGTGAAGATTTGCCCTTTTCTGGTAATTGGATTACGTTTGCTATTTTATTTGGCATATTTTTTGGATATTTCCTTATGTCCTTAGCTTGGAAAGTTTGATGCAATTTTCTTGCAACTACTTTAAAAGAGGCCTATTTTGTATTAGGCTATTCCTAATACAAACTATTCGAGATGTATATCATTTAGCGTCATTGTTAGATTTTTGTAGCTGCTTTCATCGTTTTCATTAATTTTTCAGTTCACCAAATATAGCTGAAAGTGTGAAAACGCGTGATGATCATGATGCGCATTCGTCAAACGACGGACCTCACACCCGCACTGACGGTCCAGACCGTTTGTAAGTGCGTTCTCACTTCATTGTTAGCGCAGACAATGGGAATTTCACACTTTCAGCTATATTTGGTGAACTAGCATTCTACCTTGGTTCATAAGATAAGATAAGCTTCCTTTGCAAGTGTCTCACTAGAGTGTCATTTTTTCAAATTTTTTATAATGACTGGTGGTGGATGACGTGCTCTATGGGTATTTTCTGGTTTACTTCTCTGTTGGTGGGGGTGAGGCTGTACTTATATTGGGGAGTCGCTTGCCTTTATTTTTTGCATTTCGAACCCAAAAGCATTTGAGTTTTTCGTCGTCTGTGCAAGATTCTATACACTCATTTTGCTATTGTAATTCTTCCTCTTTCTTCTTTTGTAGTGTATGTATCTATTTGGTGTTCCTTTGTTGCATGATTATTGATTATATTTAGATTTTCTCTTTCCTGTCTTCTCTTTTTATATATAGTGTATAGAAATTTTTGTAGATTATTTATATTTTAAAATATTCTTATTTGTAGTTCACGTAATGGAAAATACATTTAAAACTTTTTCATAAATCTCAACTTGACTTGTATTTTCCACTAGACCAAAAGAATTTTCTACAGACCAGAGTTAAATTTAGTTTAGCAGAATATATAAATATGTAAACTAACATACCTATATATTGTTACTTATCCACCTCATTGCTGTTTATGTCTTCTTTATAAACATGTAAACTAAATTATGCTTACATTTTATATTCAACATTGTTGACTACGAAAATATTTTACCGACGGTAAAAAGTCGATAAATAAATCAGCCACTATATTTTGTGAAGTGTATTCTATTGTATAAAAATGACAATTGGGGTAACTTAAAATTACCTTAATAAAGTACAGAAAGAACCATAATATCGATAAAAATGTTTTCTTTGGTGATATAAATTTTTTTGTATTTTTTTTTATATAATAAATATACCAAACATATTTATTTCTAGTGCTATAGGAGCAAACAGTACAACGGTAGATTATAGGGAAGACTGAATTTTGACCCCCTATGAATACATTACGATATATCAAACGTTTTCCGTAAAAAGATAATAATTATCATGCTTTAAATCGTTAACGTCTCTGCTCTAATTAATAAATGTTATACAACATAATGGAGAAAGGTTTATATTTACAAAAAAAAATAATTTTCAATAAAAATTGTATGTGTAATTTTAACTTTTGACGTGAGAATTAGATTTGTTTGTCATGTATTTTAGTTTTAGGCCCGGTCTTTTCACCTCCGAATAATAGGGCAGTCAATGAGGTTATTTGGCTCCGAATTCCATCCTACTACATCGATTTACTTGATATTTTCACAATAAGTAGAGCATAGCTCAATAAACAAAGCCTACCCTATGTCGATGTGCGCTTTTATCTATTCTAAACAAAAACGATTTGTGTAATTTTTGTAAGTTACTAATTGTTTTTTAATTATAAACAACTTAAAACTGAAAAATAAACCAAAGATAATGATTTTCAAGGCCCCAAAAAAAAGGGGGGAAATATCATTTTTTCAATTTCTAAGTAACAAAATACAAGTTCAAATTTTATTATATCAGTTTTTGAAAGAAATATGGACCTGTTTCTTTTTACAATATTGTTATTTAGTTGTTAACGCAGCCCGATCGCCCGTTTTTCATAAGAAATCTTCCTCATTAACAATTAAAAAATATAGTTTACAGTAAAACATTGGGTTCCAAATCAATTTGGCCCACCGTATAATACACTTTTGTGCGATAATTTTAATAGGTAATAATTTTAAAATTTCATATTTTCGCGAAATAATCATTTCATAAATTGCTACGGAGTGATATAGTGTTGCTGATTCTATTTTATTTTGCCAACAAGAAAGACTTTTGTCAAAATGGGTATCTGTTACGGTATGAGGGAATTCATATTACGTGACACGTTATTATGAGCAAGATGAAAAGGAAGTGTGTTTTTGATCGTGGTGTACGTGAATTTGAGAAGCAGACAAGGAAAAACGATTTGCTCTGAATAAGATTCGTATATAATTTTATATAGCGACACGCCAACGTTATTTTCCGAGGTTTTTTAATTTGTCTGTTTTTTTATAGTACCTACTATTAAAAAAATTATAAAAACTTAAATATACTTAAAAATAATTGAATATTTTTTATTCAATCTTACGTGTATAATTGTTTATTTGACGATATAAAAATTTTAGAAAATAAATTGAAGCTGATTATTTCATTCATAGGAGATTCTAACCAATAGAAAGCTACAGAAATAAAAATTAAACTGATTATTTTTTAATGATTTTAACTTCCAATCGTATAGTAAGTTATTTGATCACGTGTTTAATTCTGTCCCATTAGATTAAAATTATACTGAGAATTATTTACTGTAAAAAATTACCGATAGAATTTTTTTAAGTAGATTGTTTCTATTTAATGGCAACCAGTTTCCTAGTTTTGACAACTGTCACATTTAAGAAAATATCCATAATATACGTATTAAGAAATAATCTTACGAATATCACACGAGAGTAAGAATAAATAAGAAAATAATGCTTCATTTTACTCAAATTTGTTGTGGCTCTCGTGTCTATTGCCAGACAACAAATTTTCGAAAAACTGTCGCATTATTTTCAATTTATTCTCACTCTCTTGTGATATTATACCTGATAATTTTTGATAATATCTCGTCGTCAAGTATATTACGTCAGATGCCCTTCTTTGCTACGAAAAAATACATTCGGTGACATTAATGACAATTAATGTTTTAAAAATTATAAAAGTGATGACTTTCAACTGTCAAATATTTATAACAACTGTGTGTTTAATTATACAAATTGTTACTTACATAAATAAATTACAATAAAATTTTGGTTTTGAGCAGTTTTATTCATGAAATAATCGCAACAAATTGCACTCGATCTCTAAAATTATTATTGAATTTTTGCCCTCGTGACACTTTGACATAATTTCACTCCCCTTCGGGTCGTGAAATTAGAATTGTCAAAGTGTCACTCGGAAAAAATTCGATAATCTTAGAGCTCTTGTGCAATGACTACTGATTATTTCATTCATAGGAGATTCTGACCAATAGAAAGCTACAGAAATAAAAATTAAACTGATAATTTTTGATCATATCCCGTCGTCAAATATATTACGTCAGATGCCCTTCGTTGCTACGGAAAAATACATTCAGTGACATTAATGACAATTAATGATTTAAAAGTTATAAAAGTGATGACTTTCAACCGTAAAATATGTATAACAACTGCGGGTGTAATTGTACTAATTTGTACTAACATAAATAAATTAAAATAAAATTTTTGTTTTGAACAGGTTTATTTATGAAATAATCGCCACAAATTGCACTCGATCTCTAAAATTATTATCGAATTTTTGCCCACGTGACACTTTGACATAATTTCACTCCCCTTCGGATCGTGAAATTAAAACTGTCAAAGTGTCACTCGGGAAAAATTCGATAATTTTAGAGCTCTTGTGAAATTACTACTGATTATAGTAATAGGTCTGGATCCCGCGTATGAAAAAAAAGTTGATTAATAGCAAGCTGAAAATTTGTTATTAGCTTAAGGGTGTCTAGTCGGATAAACTTTAATATATGGGAACACTGGAACAGGGGCAGTTTTAATTGTGGAACAGGTTAAAAATTTGGAACGGTCAGACCACGAAAACGGCACATTTATTTTGTCCGACAGAACAGACTTAAACTCTCCGAACAGAAATTAAACTCTCATGCAAAAATCAGACTGCTATTTATCACCAAATGGACGTTTTAATGAGTGGAACATGTAGAATAAGTCAAATGACAGGAATTATGACAGGTAATAAATAGCAGTCTGATTTTTGCATGAGAGTTTAATCTCTAATCGGAGAGTTTAAGTCTATTCTGTCGGACAAAATAAATGTGCCGTTTTCGTGTTCTGACTGTCCCAAATTTTTAACCTATTCCACAATTAAAACTGCCCCTGTTTCAGTGTTCCCATATATCAAAGTTTATCCGACTAGACACCCTTAAGCTATTAACAAATTTTCAGCTTGCTATTAATCAACTTTTTTTTCATACGCGGGATCCAGACCTATAAGAAATTATTAACAAATTCAAATTATTATACAGGAAGAGATCAAATGATAGGGTGAAATAAGCAATGTTAACGTAAACTCGTTCGGAAAGCAGAGTCTCCAAGGAAAAAAATACACCAAGGACTATCTTCTAGTTTAACTTAACTTACATACCTATTTACTCCATGGCATTACAATTTTTGATCGATTTTAGCATGTTTTTTTTTCTTCTCTATCTTGAGCAATTTCCATCCAGTGCTCCACGCCCATAGCTTTCAGGTCTCCTGATATTTTCCATTCTCCACGTGGTCTTCTTTCAGTTGGGACCTCTTCCCATATCAGCCCTTATTGGTGGATGGTTGAGGAGGTAAGTTCATTTCAAATGGGGCTTTAAGATATTCGTTTATTTTATGTTTTTATGTTCGTCTTCTGTACTTAGTTCAGGTAAGAATTGTTCTAACTCTATTTTTGACTCATTGGCAAATATTTTGGATTTTTCTTGATCATTCCTTGACCACCCATTACCTGAACTGATAGGACGATCATGTTGTTGTTGAGTGTTCAGTTAGTGACTGTTAAATTTTGTATGTACACCTGTTCGTCTATTTGAAATATTTCCAAGCATTTAATTATTGTAGTAGGTGTCTCTAATAATTACACCAGGGGATTTAAAATAGCGCTTTTTGTTGCTTCGGATATTGCAAAATAAAACTAAAATTTTGAAAATAAAAAATTTGGTATAACTTTTGCGAAAATGAACTTAAGACTTTCTTATTGCTTGAAAAGTTGAGTCAAATAGTCCACACAATGCTCAAAAAATTTTAAGACGATTCGTTAATTAGTTTCAATTTTATTCAATTGGTTTTTCCCAAAGAGCTTTTTTTCGCAATGTTATTATTCAGAAAATAATAATGATATAGCAATTCTGTGGAAACAACATGAAATAAGAATAGAGATATTTTCAACGCATTTAAAAAAATCATTAAAAAGTAATTTTTATCACTCCGAAAACATTTTACTAAAATAAAGTCATTTTTGGCTTATAATTAATGTGAATAACTTTGTTAATCGTTCGAATTCGTTAGGCAAAGTGACCAGTCGTATTCGATTTTCGTGCGTTTATTATTGCGGAAGTGATTTATAAAAAGAGACAATATAAATTTAGATTTTGATAGGATTTAGTTCAAAATAATTATTAATTAGTAAGTAGTAATGTCCGAAAAAAGGGCGGCCGATAAGCCGCCCGATAAAAAAAAAACAGTGAAACTGATAATACAGATAACAGGTATGTACAAATCGATTTTACTAATAAATATAGACCAGGCGATAAAGGACCCTTTTTTGTGTTCGTGCAGCATAAAAATTTGTACCTAGGAAGGTTATTTCCCATTAAGATTGGCCATTTTCTTCTTGTTGATGAGATATTAAAAACTAATGTAATTGACACTAAACCCGTTGGAATTAATAGAGTTAAAGTTATTTTCAATTCATTAGAAATAGAAAATTCATTAGTTAATCACGATGTTATACTTAAAAATGATTTAATAGCATTTATTCCTAAATTCTACACACATAAAAAGGGGGTGGTCAAAATGGTAGATACTTTTTTTTCCGAAGAATATTTATTAACTGCGATCAAATCAAACAGACAGGTGGTGGGTGTTCAGCGTATGAAAAGGCGGATTATCGACTCTGATGGAAATGCGTGCTTAATTGATAGACAAATGATCATTATTGAATTTTTAGGGAATGAAATTCCTCAATGTGTACAAATAAATTTATGCAACTTCCGCGTTGAACCTTATGTGCAACCCGTTGTACAGTGTTTCAAATGCTTGCGTTACGGCCACACAGCCAAGCAATGCAAATCAAAAAATGAGAGATGCCGAAGGTGTACGGTCATACCAGTCATACGGAAGAGGAATGTAAAGAAGAAAACATGTGCATCTATTGTAATAATACCAACCATCCTTCAGTATCACGTGTCTGTCCTGTATACACAAAACAAAAAGGGATAAAACAAATTATGGCCTTAGAAAACATATCTTTTAAAGAAGCAGAACACATATTTAACAACCCGTCATATGCAAAAGTAACTACTAATAATAGATTTTCAATATTAAGTAATGATAATAATTTTCCTTCCCTACCAAACACTTCAGGTAATAGCTCATCTACTTTTACTATTAAAAAACCAAAATCAATGGCTAAACCAAATATTACAAAATCAATTAAGCGATCACATCCAACCTCTCCTACAGCTGATATTATGCCACCTAAAAAATCAAATAAACCTAGTCAAAAATCTAAACCCATTATTCCTAACCCCTACAGAGAAGAGTTTATAGATTATAAAGAAAAAACTATAATGCTAATTACATCTTTTATAAATAAGTTTCAAAAAAATTCTCAATTTTCACTTAATACTCTTACTGAATCCAACATCAGGGATTTTGTAGAGAATGCCTTCGTTTCAAATGATCCGACTGATATTATGGATACATATAGTGAATCTGATTCAAGTGAAAACCATTTTTATTAATAAGTTCTTTTAATGGCTAACAAACAAATATTTAGAAGTCAGTTAGTTATTTTACAGTGGAACAGTAGATCAATAACAACTAACAAAGGTAGTTTATTAAATTACCTTAATACAAACCACGTTGACATAATCATTGTTTCCGAAACTTGGCTAAAGTCTAAAAGTAATTTTTGTATAAAAGGTTACAATTTCTTTAAAAAATGTCGAGATAATGGTTATGGAGGCGTTGGAATTTTTATTTTACAAACCATAAACTATCAAGAATGTGTAATAATCCCAAATTTTGAAAACGGCATTGAAGTATGTGCAGTATTTATTCCGGATATAAATATTTCTTTTGTTTCAATATACAAACCCTCTGATATTGTTGTGTCAAAGAAGGATTGGTTAAATTTATTTCAACAGTTTAATATTTCTCGTACAATTTTTTGTGGTGATTTTAATGTACACCATTACAGGTGGGGTCCTATCCCGGAAGATCGTGGTGGAAAGATTTTAATAGAGGTTATAGATATTTTGGAACTAGTTACCTTAAATGATGGATCACCCACTAGGGTAAATCCAAATGGCAACCACTCTTCAGTCGATTTAACTATTGTCTCTCCTTTCTTGGCGGATTTGATAAATAGGTCCGTACGAGAAGATACACTAGGTTCTGACCACTATCCTATACAATTTGAACTCCAGATTTCCCCTACATCTTTCGAAATAAATCCTGCATCCAAATGGAACGACTCTCGGGCTGATTGGTCAGTTTTCCAAGCACCTATTGAAAATGAAATCAATATTAACTTTTCTTTCAATGTTCTAGATAACTGTCAACTGACAGAACATTTATTTGACGTTATATCTTCAGCAGCTTCTAAATCAATGCCTGTTAAAAAACCATTTCTTCCTTTTTCGCCAAGGCCCTACTGGTGGGACGAAGAGTGTTCAAAAATAGTAGAAGCTCGTTCCCAAGCCCTTAAGGTTTTTAAAAGACAAGGAAATTTTCCCAATTACCTGGTCTATCAAATTATTTCTGCAAAGGCTAAACGCATTTTCAAATTAAAACAAAGAAATAGCTGGGTGAATTTTATTAATGAACTTAATAGATCTACTCCACTTTCTAAAATTTGGAATTATATAAAATCAATTAGAAACAAATATCATCATCAAAAGAGACCTCCATTAAATGACGATTTAATTGAGGATGTTTTAAATCAGCTTGCCCCGCCCTCAGTCTCCAATATCAACGTGGAAGATCTAAATAATTTTCATTTTCGGTCTACTTTTGATAGTACTTCTGAAGCTTTCACCTTTTCAGAGCTTTCTTTGGCACTAAAACAAACCAAGAACACGGCTCCTAGTTTGGACGGCTTTACATATAAAATTTTACACAATCTTCCAGACTCAGCAAAACAAATCATTTTAAAAGTGTTCAATAACTGGTGGTTGAAACACGATTATGCTGAGAGTCTTAAAAACATTGTCATATGTCTAATACATAAGCCATATAAAGATCCAAAATTACCGTCATCATTTCGACCTATATCACCTATGTCGTGTCTTACTAAAACATTTGAACGAATGATTAAATTTCGACTAGAATATTTTATTGAAAGCAATTCTCTTCTACCCATTGCACAGTACGGATTTCGTAGAGGTCATAGTACTATTGATGCATTGACTCATTTGGTTACTGATGCACAAATATATTTTTCTCAAAATAAATACATGTTATGTTTATTTGTCGACTTAAAAGGTGCGTATGATGTGGTTGATTTGAGTATCTTAAAATCAAAATTGTGTAGAATGGGTATCAGCAAATGGGTAGCAACTAACATAATAAACTTGTTTTTAAACAGGAAAATATATATTCGTGATCACAAAAATGTACTCCACGGGCCAAGAACGGTATGTAACGGGTTACCGCAGGGATCTATATTGAGTCCACTCTTATTTAACGTATACACAGCTGAACTGCATGGTTTGATGGATGACACTATAAAAATTATCCAATACGCGGACGATATTTGTTTTTATACCATCCAAGATTCATATGAACAATGTATTAGAGACTTAAAGCATATTTTCTACTGCATGCGTGACTGGGTTAATAATATGGGTTTTAGTTTTTCACAGGACAAGACAGCGGTAATGTGTCTTACTAGACACAGAATAAAAACCTCTGATTTTTGTACCATAGGTGATATTACTATTCCCATAGTGACAGAATATAAATATCTAGGTGTCCATATTGATAATAAGCTTTTATGGACGAGTCACATAAAATACGTAAAGCAGAAATGTGAAAAAGGGCTTAACCTTCTGCGCGTAGTTTCCAAATATAAATTTGGGGCAGATGTTAATATATACCTTACATTTTATAAGTCCTACATTCGATCAATAATGGATTATGGATGTACACTTTACGCCTCAACTAGTAAGTCAAATTTATTAATTTTAGACAAAATACAGTATAAAGCAATAAAAATATGTCTAGGAACTATGGTCTCCTCACCAAATAATGCAATTCTTGCTGAAGCATAAGAACCGCCCTTGTGTTTTCGTAGACAATATTTAGCGAACAAACAAATTATAAAATACAGGACGTTTAGTACATTTATGGTCAAGAAAATCACAGATGTAGCAGTTCAGAGTTTTATAAACAAATATTGGAGAATTAAAAATTTTCCTCCACTTGCTGATGCTTCTATTTATACAGAAAAGCATAAAAAACTTATATATACCCTAAATAACTATCCATTGTACGAAACAAACTTTGAAGCTTTAATACTTAAACCAACCATTATCATACCAAACTATCCGGATAATTCAAAGCTCACAAAATTATTGTTCAAATCTGTACTTGGTAATCTAGGAGAAAATAAAACAGTCATATATACGGATGGATCAAAAAATAAAAATAAAACAGGCTGCGCATTTCTCGTTTCAGACACCAATCATGTTGAGGAATTTAAAGTTCCATATTATTTAACAGTTTTTAGTGCAGAAGCGATAGCCATATGGAAAGCTCTAGATTGGTGCGAGGCTAATATAACTTCATCGGTGATAATAATTGTAAGTGACTCTCTTTCATTTTTGCAGGCAATTAATAGTTCCCCAATAAAACACTATAAAAATAATCTTATATTATCGATAAGAAATAGTATATTTAAACTGCAAGAGCGTGGTACAGGAGTTACACTAGTTTGGGTAAGGGGTCACTCAGGGATATCTGGAAATGAAGTTGTTGATCTTGCAGCCAGAAAGGCATTGAATTCAGAATTGAGCTTAAATATTTATAACTCATTAGATATTATTAATTTGTATAAGCAAGATGTTAGGGATAGATAGGAGGCTCATTACAGAAAATCTTCATCCAATTCTGAAAGTCATTATTTTAAAATTCACCCAGTATTACCAAAAATTATTCCACACATTAACACTTGGAATTATAATAGGCGACATTCGTCTATAGTATTTTTACTACAAAAACGTTATTACGTAGGTTAAAATTTTTGACGTAAGAGAACTGTCAAAACATTAGAACTTTGTTAATATTGACTGTAGGCTAAAACTACAATGAGATTTGAAAACTGGTATTTTTATACTAATTTAAAAAAAACTTTTTGCTTAGGTTAATTACGGTCAAAGTTAGCCACTTTTTTTTATTTAATTGACGGCTACTGTGTTTATAACAATTAAGCAACCTAACTAGAGCCATTTTGAAGTAGAAGGTATATATTGTAGTTTATGTGTAAGAGTTTCAGTAAACTTTAAACCTCAATATCAATAAAGTGGTTAATAAAGTTTTCAAAATGGCGTCCTAACGGAACGAATTCGTGGTAGGTGGAGGGGAATTATTAAAATCCGTGCACTCAAAAAATGAAACTGATTTTTCAAAAATATGCTACGATTAATATCGCCGGAGCTTGTTGATGGAATTTGAACACAATTTTTTAAATTTGTATGTACACATAGTCTTATAGAGTACGTTATGTACGCACATCCCCACCCAACATTACAAAATGCTGGGGGGAAAATAGATTACGTCCGAGTCTAAGACCTACCGAATATACATATATAATTTCATAAATATCGGTCAATCGGTCTTGGAGGAGTATGGAACTAACACTGTGACAGGAGAATTTTATAGATGTAAATATATAGATGGCTATTAACAAATAGCGGTTGGTGATAGAAAAGTGAAAATTAAGGGTTGTTTCTCTTTTTTAATTCTACATCATATAAAATTAAAGTAAATAATTTTGTCCAAAAAAATTTAAAAAAATGTCAGTGGTCAACCCCCTTATAAGCTATGGGTATAAAAAATAGATTAAAACATATTCTCCGTCCTATAGGATATACGTGTAAAATTTCATTAAAATCGGCCAAGCCGTTTCGGAGTAGTATGGTAACTAACACTGTTACAGGAGAATTTGATGTATATAGAAGCAACTGTGAATTAAATAATAAAAGTGGCTAACTTTGACCGTAATTAACCTAGGCAAAAAGTTTTTTTTGAAAATTTTTATAAAAATACCAGTTTTTCAAATCCCATTGCAGTTTTAGCCTACAGTCAATATTAACAAAGTTATTCAAATTGTTTAAGCCAAAAATTACTATATTTTACTAAACTGTTTTCGGAGTGATAAAAACGACTTTTCAATGTTTTTTTTCAAAACTTTGAAAGCATAACCATTCTTCTTGCACGCGATTTCTACAGAATTGCTATATAATTATTATTTTATGAACAATAACATTGCGAAAAAAAAAGATTTTTGCGATAAACAAATTGTATAAAATTAAAACTAATCGACAAATCGTCTTAAAATTTTTTGTGCATTATAAGGAATGTTTGACTCAACTTTTCATGCAATACGAAGGTCTTAAGGTCATTTTCGCACAATTTATAGCACATTTTTTATTTTTGAAATTTTAGTTTTATTTTGCAATTTCCGAAGCAAAAAATGATGGGACCAAAATTCAAAAAGTGCCATTTTAAACCTTTTCTCATCTACTAAAAGAAAAATATAAATAAGATATTTAATTTCCCTATTTTTAGCTGTAGCGAATTAAAAGAAAAAACTGTCAACGTTGACCCTTATTATTTGTTAATAACTAAGTTTCTCGTCCGAACTGTGACGGGCATTTTTTTATTTATAATTTATATTATACCGTACCGAACCGAATGCCGTACCCACCAACGTGAATATCAGGTCGGTTTTAGAGTTAATTGATCAGTGACAAATCAGTTTTATATACTGAAAAAATCCAAACTACCTGCTATGAACATAAAGTATCCCTTTATATGCTTTGTTCCTAGATTTTAAACAAGCCTATGTATGATAGGATAAGAAGGAATAAAATGTATGAATTACAAAGTTCTTTGGGTATACCCGCAAAACTGATTAGGTTGGTAAGAATGACTTTGAATAGCACACGAAATTATGTAGTATTAGATAGAGAGGTTTCTCATCGGAGGAATTTGAAGTGAACAGAGGTCTTATGCCGCGTTCGAATTAGTAAATTTTTCGTGCGTACCAGCCGTTTGTAGCAAATATTTGCGTGCTCGAAGTAGACGTATTCGTTGCATAAATCGGACGCAAGAATTTTCGACGCACACAACGCACACCCTCCATCGGTTATCGTTTTCGAGCGAAGATCAAATAGTTCAGAGAAATAAGGAAAAAAAATATACTGTTCGTGACACAACCCCCTCCAGGCCGAAACCAAATTTTTGAGTAGTAGGGATATCTATAATAGTAACCTATATTATATTTCCTGCAGCCGATTTTGATGAATAACCAGTTCATAGTTATAAACAAATGAAGATCAAAAAACGGTAAATTTTCGCTTTTTTCGTCTAGTACCAAAAAGCATTTTAAACAAATTTGAGAGTAAGCAACTCATACATAAATTGTATAAAAAAACTTCAATATGACGTTCGCTGAATATGTATATCCTTATTCTTAGAAAATTCCAAAATAAATAATAAATTTTGAGTTTATATAAATATTCATAACTCATGTAAAAATTAAATTAGAACCTTCTTATTCCACGGACTGCTTAGTTTTCTAGTGCTTAAATCATACGCTAAATTTCAAAGTAATTGGACAAATAGTTTAAAAGTTATTTAATTTGTTTATCCCAAATTAATTTTTTTGCAACACTATAAGTCAGAAAATTATGAAGTTACAGTAATACTTTGGATAGTTTATGAAAGAAGAAGATTTGCACTATTAATTTGATTAAAAAAAAATTACAAAAAATAATTCTAAATATTGCAAAATTATTTTGCAAGAATATGTGAATTAAAAAAAGAGGGGCTAACTTCGTCCCTAATTGTCCTAGGACACTTGTTTTTCGTTCTAAATGTGTCTAAAAATTCAGTCTTTCTAAGTATGAAAAAATAATTTTTCTACAGGTAACGGTTAAAAAGTTATTCTAATTGTTTATAAGTAATAAAAAAATCGTCATGTTTTTGCAAAATAATTTTACACTGTTTAAAATTAATTTTTGTCGCTTTTTTTAATTAAGTTAATAGTATAAATGTTCTTTTTTCATTAACTGTTCGAAATATTATTGTACCCTCATAATTTTCTGACTTATAGTGTTGCAAAATAATATATTTGGGATAATCAAATTAAAAAACTTTTAAACTATTTGACAAATTGTTATGAAATTTAAAATATAATTTAAGCACAAGTAGTCTCAGCATTCCGTGTAATAAGAAAGTTCTAACTTAATTTTTACATAAGTTATGAACATTTATAACATCTCAAAATTTATGAACTACTTTGCAATATTCTAAGCAAAAAATAAGGATAGACATATTCAGCGAACGCCATATTGAATTTTTTTTATATGATTTATGAGTTTCTTTATTCTCTTTGTTTAGAATGCTTAACTTTTTAGTAATAGATGAAAAAAGCGAACATTTACCGTTTTTTGATTTTCATTTGTTTATAACTATGTATATCATCAAAATCGGCAGCAGGAAATATATAGGTTGATGTCCATACTACTCAAACATTTTGGTTTCGACCTAGAAGGGGAAGTGTCACGAGAAAAATCTTATTTCTCTGGACTAAAATGATTTGAGCACCGCGTCCTTACTGGTAAAAATTTGCGACGCAAATTCTTGCACCGAACCATTGAGCATCAATATCAGGCCTTCGCTGATGATCTTACTGTTTTAGCGAAAACAAGAAAATATATAATTAAAAAACGTTATGAGAAGATTAGAAAAGGAGGCAAGATATTTAGATTTAGAAATAAACCAGGAAAAGTCAAAATACATGATATAGGGGAGTGCATACAGATTTTCACTTCGGAAAAAATCAAACAAGATAGAACTTTTTGTAATTTCATTAAAAAATGTTTAATAAACAATATTATATCAAAAATTTCTACTAGAGAAGTGGGTGCTTCATTTTTTATTAAACAAATGAACTACAAAATTAGATATTTTTTAAATAACTCCGAAAATATAAATTTTAGGAAAAAACTGACTTGACCATTAAACAATTCAGAAAATTTTACAGAAAAAATCTTGTATAAAGGATTTTCTAAAGTTAAATCTGTATCTTCTATAATTTTTTATTTATAACGCTAAAGTCACCTTTCTCACAAACATTGGTACACTGTAAACTAACGTACGGCAAAGTACACGGTTGAAATTTTATAAATTGATCATGAAAGAAGAATAATTAAGCTATCTTATGGTTATAATAGAAAGAAACAAAAATATATTGGCATAAGTACGGTGTGGGCAGAAAGTGAGCCTTACATGAATTTTGTTTAAAAATGATTTATAAATGTGTAACTAATACAATTATTTTTCTTATAAAACTCTCATATTTGCACAGCTTACCTTTCAAGTATCTTACTAAATGACGTTTTATTCAAAAAAAAAATCTCAAAAATTTAATTCAAATGATATGACGTCTCAAAAAATGTAATTTTTTCCAAAAATTGATAGACCATTTAGCGTTACCCAGGGTGCACCACGTGGAGGCGATCTATCATCACACCCCATTATCAATTTTTGGACGCCAAACTAGCCGCTAAGCTCTCCTGGCAACCAGTACGATAAAGAAAAGCAAGGAAAGGAATCTCCGTATAGGAATATGGAAAACTACAAAGGTGTTTATCAACACCATTTGACGAGACGTATCGGACCAACCCTCCGTATATGTCAAATAAACATAGAGGGAATTAGTAGATCAAAATCTGAATTTCTTTCAAAAATACTAATCGAAAATAACGTTGACGTCATAGCTATTCAAGCAACTCACGCACCATCAGAAACCGAGCTTCTTAAGAGGGGTAAAATTCCGGGATATAGCATGATTGGAGCCACTTACAGCAATGTTTACGGAACTGCAACTTACGTGAATAACAGTATACAAAATTCCAAGGTGAAGGACTGCAGCTGCGAAAATAGTGTGTCCATAATCTCTACAAAAGTGAATGACATAACCATAAAGAACATCTACAAACCACCATTAACTAAGTGGCCAACAAGTAATCAAAACTGAGGACAACCAACCTACAGTTTACATAGGGGACTTTAACAGTCACCACAACAAATGGGGGTATGAAAACAATGATGAAAATGGGGAAAAACTCCTGGAGTGGGCCGAAGAAAACAATATCCACCTTATCCATAGTCTAAAAGATAAACCTACTTTCTTTTCTAGAAGATGGCGCAAAGGCTACAACCCTGATCTATGCTGGGTTTCGAGTAACTCACAGTTACAACCACTCCCAAGCTCCCGAACTGTACTGCCTAGTTTCCCTCGCAGCCAACATCGACCTGTCATAATCGAAATAGGCATACAAATTTCTATCGTTGAATCCACGCCGAGACCCCGTTGGAATTTTAACAAAGCAAATTGGCCTGAATACACCAAAGAGCTGGACACCTGCATTCGCTTCATTGACCCAAAGGCCAACAATTACCACCGTTTTTTAGGAATGGTTATCTCTATCGCCAAAAAACATATCCCCCGAGGTTTTCGAAAGGAGTACATCCCAGGCTGGACGGAAGAAAGCCAAAAACTATATGAAGAATTTTTGAAATCAGAAGATTCCGAAATCGGTGACAACTTACTCAAGTCACTGGATTCAACTAGACTTAATAAATGGAAATCTACCGTAGAACATATTGATTTCTCCCGTTCCAGTCGGAAGGCATGGGGACTGATCCGCAAACTGGGCGAAGCAAGCAGAGCACAACACTTAAACAAATCAACAATTGAGCCAAATAAGATAGCCAATAGAATAATTGAGAACTCTCGAGCTCCATCTGAGAAAACTCATACATCGACGGTAAAAAAAGCTCTTAAACAACTTAAAGCAAATACCCCCACAACATCAGAATACTCACGTGCCTTCTCATTGGATGAAATAAACGAAGCGCTTAACCAAACCAAAACGGGAAAAGCAGCTGGTTTCGATGGAATATATCCTGAGTTTATAGTCCACACTGGTACAAAAACAAGACAATGGCTCAAAGAATTCTTTAGCGACATTGTGACTACAGCTATGCTTCCCCCAGAATTTAAAAGAACAAAAATTATCGCAATCCAGAAGCCTGGCAAAGACAACAAGCTGCCTGAAAGTTACCAGCCTATCGCCTTACTCAGTTGCTGTTATAAATTACTAGAACGACTCTTATATAATAGAATATGTAACACCATTGAGGACGCTGTACCAATTGAGCAAGCTGGATTTAGAAAAGGACGAAGCTGTTGTGACCAAGTGCTGTCCTTAACTACATTCATCGAAGCTGGCTTTTAAAGACGTGAAAAATCTGCCATAACATTTATAGACCTTACGGCTGCCTATGACACTGTGTGGAGAGAGGGCCTTATTTATAAGTTGATGAAAATCATACCCTGTCTCAAAACTTGTCAGCTGATAAACAATCTACTAACTAACAGACTGTTTCAGGTATATATAAATGATGCACGAAGTGTGTGTGTGTGTGTTCACAAAGAGGGGATGGCATTAGATATACTTTTTGCCACATATATTTGAAAGTTGAAGATTGAAGATGTCATATTAAATTTTTATTTTAGAATCTTTAAGAAATTGTATGATAATATCATTAATAGTTTTGGTATTGAAGCTTAGTAGATGTGAAATATTCAGCGGTAAACTTACATTCCGCTCCTGAAGTCTAGCAATTAGTGCTTTCGTATGGTTTTTATTAAGTTCACAATTAAAGATTATATGATTTAAATCTGCAGTAGAGTAGTTATCACATGAACAGAGAGAGTTGATACGCATTCCTATTTTAGCTAAATGTGCAGGAAAATTGCCATGGTTTAATCTTAAGCGACTTAGGGATGTGGAATAAAACCGAGTAACGTGATAATCAAATATATGTGGGATATTTTGCGGAAGTTGTGGGTATATGTAAGTGTATGGATTCCTCGAAGTTTGTACAAACTTAAGCCAAATAGTTTCCCATTTCTTTCTTAATTTTTTATGCAATTCTGGAATGTAATCGCTGGAGATTGTTAAATCTACTATTTCATTTAAAGTTGCCGAATTCTTTGCCATTTCATCCACTATCTCATTTTCTTTGATTCCAGCATGTCCTTTTACCCAGATAAAGACCAAGTCACTACTATTATTTTTAAATCGAGCGATTGTCTTTCTAATATGGCATAACAACTCATTGTTGTGTTTTTTGGTTATTGGTTGTGATATTGCCTCAAGAGCAGATAAAGAATCTGATAGTATAACCGTGTCTCCAAAGTTCTGTTCAACCGCGTAAGTTAGGGCTCTTTCAATAGCATAAAGTTCGGCAGTGAAGATAGATGTACATTTAGGTAGTCTAAAAGAATTACCACTTTTTATATTAGAAACATAATAAGCGCTACCTACACTATTACATGTTTTTGAACCATCTGTATAGATGTATTTATAATTAGAAAATTCAGATAAGATTAATTTTATAATTTTATTGTTTTGGCATGGTAAGTTTCTATATGTAGGTTTTATGATCTTTGGAAAGATTGCGATTTCCTCAATAGAAAGGTTATATATGGGTAATATTTGTTTAGTGTTAATGCTAAAGTTGTTAGTTTCTAGATAAGCATATGTAAGAGGGGGAGAAGTTTTAATTCTCCAATAAGAATTTGTTAAGTTATATTCGGTGAGACTGTTAATTTTACTTAATAATTTATGTGAGTCTAAAGTCCTGGTCTTTAATAGAAACTTATTAGACAAGAATTCTCTTCTAAGGTTTAGAGGAGGTTCCTGCGCTTCTGCTAGAATTGCAGCACATGGCGTTGACTTAAACGCACTAATACATATACGTATTGCCTTATACTGAATATGATCGATTTTTGATAAATTAGATTTTGACGATGAACCATATAAAAAGCATCCATAATCAATGATTGACCGAATATACGATTTATAGAACATTAATGCTATCTTTGGGTCGGCACCCCATCTAGCTTTACATATGCAACGAAGCATGTTTAAACCTTTTTCGCATTTGTTGATAATGTGATTCACATGGAGTGTCCAGGTTAGTTTTTTGTCCAAAACCACGCCCAGATACTTATGGTGAGAGGATACATTTATATCAACATTACTTAAATTTATACTGGTAGGGGAACTTAACCTATGTCTAGTGAAAAAGGTGATGCTAGATTTTTCAGGGGATAACGTGAAATTAAAAGCCATAGACCATCTTTTTATACATTGCATTATCAGTTCCAAATCGCATAAACACTCATTATATGATTTACGGCTGCTGTATATACAGAAATCGTCTGCATACTGAATAATTTTAATTGTATTATTTGTTTCATTTAACATGTCATGCAATTCTGCAGTATAGATATTAAAAAGTACTGGACTTAGGACTGAACCTTGCGGAATTCCGACTGATAATAATCGAGGGCCGTAAATGTGATTTTCTGAATCTCGAATGAAAACTTCTCTGTCCCTATACAAATCTGTGATTCTTTGTGCGAATTTATAATTTAGACCGTATTTTATGAGCTGAACAGTTAAAATATCAATATCCAGAGTATCATAAGCCCCTTTAATATCTAAAAACAAGCATGCCGTTATAAGATTAACGGAAAGTGCATTCTGAATGTCGGAAACTAATTGAGCTAATGCTTCAGAGGTGCCTTTGCCTCTGCGATATCCAAACTGATTAATAGGTAATAAACAATTACTTTCAAAATGCAGTTCCATTCTTAATTTGATAATTCTCTCAAATGTTTTTGTAATGCATGATATTAATGAAATTGGTCTGTAAGAGTTAGGTAGACTTAAATTTTTGTTGGGTTTAGCAAGTAAGCAAATTACAGTTTTTTTTAAACTTTTTTCATATAATCCTTGCAACCACCAACTATTAAAAATATTTAAAAGAATTCCTTTAGCAATTTCAGGCAAGTATTCAATCATTTTATATGTAATGCTATCAAAACCCGGTGCTGTACTTTTAGATTGTTTGATTGCTAATCGTAATTCCTCCAAACTGATAGGCATATAAAATGATTCATTGCATGCTACATTACTATTGAATTTACTGAAGTCGATTTTATTTGATGCAAATTTGGGAATAAAAAACTCAAAAAAATCGTCCACCATATCAGCTGATATACTGTCCGATCCCGTTGAGTCTTTGTTTGATATTTTTTTTATAAATTGCCAAATTTTAGTAGGGTGCGTGTTTTTATTAATATTGCTTATGAAAGATATCCAGCTATCTCGAGCTTTTTTAGAAAATAGTAATTTAGTTTGACTAGCTACATTTTGATATTGACAATAGTTTGTATAGTTTGAGACACGTTTATACTGGTTCAGGGCTTCTTTTCTGCGACGAAACATATCATAGCATTCGGTATCCCACCATATTGGACGTTGAGTTACTTGTTGTCTTGCTCTTTTTAGGGGAATAGTTGCGGATGCTGCCTCTGAGACCTTTTCCATAAAAATAGAGAAGCTTAGTAGATTGGAGTTTAGATTTTGGTTTGTACTAATTAACGAATTTTCCAGTATAGTGGAGTATGCAGACCAATCAGCTAATTTATCATTCCATTTAGATGCTGGATTTTTATTTATTATAACTCTATCCCTAATAATTTCAAATTTGATTAAGCAATGATCTGAACCTAACGCATCTGGTACGACATCCCATACACAACAATCACTAGCCAAACTAGCAGAGCAAAATGTAATGTCTACCGCCGAAGGTAGCTCTTCTGGACGAGAAATTCTAGTTGGTTTACCATTATTGAGAACAACATAGTTATTGTCATCTAAGGCTTCTACTAATTGATTACCACAAGCTTTATTAATATGAGATCCCCAAAGTGTATGATGGCTGTTAAAATCGCCACAGAAAATAACAGGAGAATTAAATTGCCGAAAGATATTTGACCAATCTGATTTAGAAACATTTAATTTAGGTGGTTTATACACCGATACTAGTATGATATTTAAGGACGGAAATTTAACTGCGCAAAGTTCTAAATCTTTTTTATATGCAAAAGTAATAGGAAAATTTATAAATTTAATGTCTTGGCGAACTGCAATGGCAACACCACCAAAGCCATTTGCACGATCCTGTCGGATAATCTTATACCCTTTTAGTTTAAAAGAATGGTTTGGTTTTTTGAAGGTTTCTGATAAAGCTATAATATCTACAGGATCATTGTGTAAAAAATTTAATAAACTTGGATGGTTTTTAGAGAAAGAACGAATATTCCATTGGATAACTTTAATGTTTTTACTATTGGGTGTACTTATCTTATTAGTGGATTGAATCATCAGAACAAGATTCAATATCGATTTCTCGAATTAGATTTGAAGGACTTAATATAGAGGAGATCATATTTCTAATATTTTCTTCTAAATTGTAATTTGTTTCGGATGAATCTGAATTAACTACGTGTTTAACTACGGTTATTATCTGACTTGTTAGTTTTTCCTTATATTGGATAAAGTCATCTCTGTGAGGATTTGGTATGATGGGATTATGTGAAGATTTGGTTTTTTTTGATTGAAAATGGGAAGAAGTAGGCAGAGACGGAGAAATAGGTGGAGACTCCGGAGCAGATGGCTTACGTTTTTTCACTTGTCTTTTGGGTGAAGTATTTCGAACAATGGGTTTACGTAGCAAAAAGCTAGAATTTGGAGTTTGGGACGTACTGGGGAGTGGCAGAGAGGGAAAATTAGTGGAATTATTAAGAACAGAAAATCTATTATTTGTAGAAATCTTGGCATAAGATGGATTATCATGCAATCTTTCAGCTTCTTTAAATGTAATATTTTCCCTGGCCATGAGTTGTTTGATATTTTTTTGTTTCTTATATACTGGACAATCTCTGGATGTAGAGCAGTGCTCATTATTTTGGCAATAAATGCAGAATTTTTCGCAAGAAGAGTCTGAAGTATGATTTAGGCTAGAACAGTTTCGACAGTGAGTAGATTTGGTTTTACATTGCTTGGCAGAATGCCCATATCGCAGGCAATTAAAACATTGAACAACGGGGAATATATATGGTTCTACAGAGAAATTGCATAAATTAATTGTTATATTTTGAGGAAGTTCATTTCCTACAAATTGAACAATAACCATTTGTCTGTTTACATATGAAATATTCCCGTCTTTATCTGTTACCTTTCGTTTCATGCGTTGAACTTGAACCACCTCTTTATTAGATATTATGGCATTTTTTAAATATTCCTCAGAAAAGTATGTGTCAATATTCCTCAACACACCCTTCTTGTGTGTAAAAAATTTGGGTATATACGCTACTAAGTTATTATTAGACATAATTTTATTGTTAACTAGATAATTAGCTTTTTCATAAGACTTAAAAATAACTTTAACGCGATTAAGACCAATCGATTTGATATCAAGAACATCGGATTTTATATAATTGTCAGTCAACAAAACGTGACCAATCCGGATTGGGAAAATTCTTCCCAAATGCTTATCAGTACTCTCAATATATACAAAATATGGACCTTTATCCTCGGTTCTATATCTATTATTTAAATCTATAAAAGTATTTACATACCTATCCTCCTCTGCGTCCTTATTTTCGGGTGGCGAAGTGCCACCCGAGGTCTCATCCATTATATATTTTTTTTAATCACTTACCTAACCTACCTATTATAAACAATAAAGAAAATTAACAAAAGGAACACTAATTAACACAATAACACACAATACACCGAGAACTGCTCGTTTGTATCGTTAAAATCAAACTATTAAACTGCGGAGAATAAAAATTCGTGTCCACACTTTGACAGTTGGATGCACGAAGTAGCGTTAGAAAACATAACAACGGCTTACCTCAAGGCTCAGTGCTAGCTCCTTTATTATTTAACCTTTATACGGCGGATATACCTGAAACAAAATCGAGAAAATTCGCTTATGCAGACGACCTGGCCATTGGCTTCCAAGATAATAGTAAGGAAGCTGGAGAACGAGCTCTAAACGAGGACCTAACTACACTTAGTAACTACTTTAAGAACTGGCGCTTACGTCCTAACACAAGCAAAACTGAAACCTGTCTCTTTCACCTGTCGAACCAACTTGCGGGCGATACCCTCAATGTAACTCTAAATGATGCAGCTATCAAACATAACAACAACCCCAAATATCTAGGCATCACACTTAATAGAACACTCACCTTCAAAAGCCATCTTACAAACGCAGCCGGTAAACTGAGAACAAGAAATAATATAATAACAAAACTTGCTGGAACAACTTGGGGTGCTTCTGCAGATACTCTTCGGACCTCTGCTCTAGATTTGGTTTTTTCAGTGGCAGAATATTGTGCACCAGTATGGTTGAATAGTGCACATACAAACAAAATCGATGTCCAACTTAATCAAACCATGAGATTAATCACTGGAACAATAAAATCAACCCCAGTGAGATGGCTGCCTACTTTGAGCAATATTGCCCCACCAGATCTACGCCGTACAGCAGCATTAGTGAGAGAGTATCAGAAAATTGTAGCCAACATACAATTACCAATCCATCAAGACATACCAGACATCTCAAAAGAGCACCAGCGACTGAGGTCTAGAAATCCTCCAATCAGAACTGCCCGAACAATTGGTGATTCCTATGATATACAAAGGCAATGGTCCACAAGATGGATGCCAACAATAGCAGCAGACTATATTCAGATATCCACCCCAACCCAGGGTTTCATCGGATCGGGTCTGCCCCGGCCCACCTGGACGAGGCTTAATCGCATACGTACCGGACATGGTAAATGTGCTGATTCTCTGTTCAAATGGGGTCGTGCAGAAAGTCCACAGTGTGATTGTGGATCGCTTAGACAGACCATAAGTCATTGTGTTTCAGATTGCCTAAATCGGGCCTACCGTGGAAACCTCCAGGACTTTGTGGAATGCTCCCCAGATGCAATTGATTGGCTATGTAAATTGGACATTAATATTTAGATTCATTCATTATGTTTTGGTGTTTGAATAATATATATGTGTATATGTATATATGTGTGTATATGTGTATATGTGTATATATATTATATTTGTGTATTTATCGTACTGAGAAAGTCCATACGCTAAATAAAAAAAAATGTAATTTTTTAAATCTTCGTAGTTTTATATAATTACCACCATTTTAAGGCGGTAATCCTCAAGTTTAAACAAATCTATGACAGTTTTATAAGTGCCTTTTTAAAGCTTAAGATGTAATCTTTAAAACGCACTAAACTATTTTACTTTAGAAATTAAATAAACTATTTCTTTTTAAGAAAAATAAGAAAAATAAGAAAAATGTAATACAAAAACCAAAAATTACCAGCTAAAAAATGTTTATACAAAGTGACCACAACTTTTTTCTGCAAAACTTACCTAAAATCCATTTAATAATAAGCTTTAACAATCATAAATGTTCAGCAAAAAAAATTTTTATTAGCTCTTATACAGTATGTCTGCGTAACTTGGAACCTATTGGTAACTTTTTATTATCAGTTTTACGAAAAAAAGTCATTCTTTATAAAATACACGGCATCATATTATAATCTAAGATGCAATCATCAAATATCAAATTTAATTAATGTTATACGAGGTATGTCAAAAAATATGAATTTCACTCAAGAGTAAAGTACCTTTACATTTCACAATTCTTATTAAGAAAAGTTGTTTGGAACTAAAAATTTGTTTTAGATTTCAATAATTGCATCCTTCTTATTAAAATATTGTAAATAACAAAGGCACTTAACTCTTAAGAAAAATTGATTTTTTACATACCTCATATAAAATTCAAAAAGTTTGATATCTGATGGTTGTAGACGGTCTTAGACTTTAGACCAGGGAGAGCATTCTATGAAGAATAAAATAGTTATCATGATTGTAACAAAATAATGATCATGTATATCGCGTAATTTAAGAAAAAATTTAATTTGTTTCATTAAAATAATTTAATTGTATATAGCTTCTAATTTCAAACAACTTTTCATAAAAGCATTTTTGATATTCTGGAATATAAAGATACTTTACACATTAACGAAATTCATATTTTTGGCATAACTCGTATAAAATTGATAAAATTTGATATCTGATGGTTCAGTTTTAGAGTTTTAACAATCCAGTGCATTTTATTAAGAATATCTTTTTCTCGTAAAATTGATAATAAAAAAGTTTTCCATGTGGTTCCTAGCTACGCAGACACACTGTATAAGAGCTTCTGTATAAGAATTTTCAAATTGCAATGCCATATCCGGATTCAGCATAATCAAAAATAAAATAGAAATATACCTATTTGATCAAAGTAAAATGATGAATTTAACGATATTTTTAAAATTGTTTATACAAAATAATTGTTATTGTTTAAACAATTATTAAACAAATAGCGGCCAAATCTGCGAGCAGAACTTTTTACTTTAATATGTATATAAAATAACAAAAAAAGTTTTAGAAAAATATAAGCTTGTTTGAATTTTTCCGAAACAATGCATGTTTTCGTTCTAATTGCACTCCCCTAATACTCGGAAATACAGAACAGAACGAAGAAGGAGAGCTTACTCTCATATCTAATGAAGCAAGGGAATATAATTTTGACAGAGTGATCCATTTTACGTATCTAGGGGTTTATTATAGAATAGAACGGTCAGGACGAATGGCAACTGAATTCCATATTAACAAAGGTAAATGAAACGATGGGAATCCTAAGACCACTGATAAAATCCAAATATTTATCGAGAAAAACAAAGCTAAGGATATATAAAACGGTAATAAGCCCCACAATAGCGTATGGTAGTGAAGTATGGACGATGAAAAGAGCAAATATGGAGAAATTGGAAAGATAGGAAAGGAAAATGCTCATAACTATATATGGAGGCAAAACAACGGAGCAACGTTGGGTACGACAAACGAACTAGTCCAGGGCGCATCTGTTTTGAGATGGACGTTGAGAGGTGACTCAAATTTTTTTGCAGAAATTGTTTGAAAATAAATCAAATAATAATATTTGAGTTATCCTCCCTCTCAAAAAGGTCCGGAACATTGTTTAAATAATCAAAATGTCAAAAATTGAAGGAAAAATTCGATTTTTTTCCTCGTTTTTTGATTATAACTTTAAAAGTATTCATTTCCGAGAAAAGTTGTACTAACATAAAAGTTGTGTAATTAAATTTCCTACAATATAGAATTGGTTAAAAATTTAAAAAATAGTCACCCTAGTTGCAAACTAGCAATATTTGCGAAAAAACCATACAAAAACAAGTATTCGCATTTTACGTTTTTCAACCATTTTTGCTACATTTAGGACCTTCATATTTCACCCAGAAAAACTTTATGATACAGTAAAATAATACTGTAAGTTTCTTTAAGATCGGTTTAATAGATTTTGCAAAATAAATTTTGCAATCCAGCTTTCGCAAAAAAAATTCATTTCTTCAAAATGTTACAGGACTGAAAATAAAGCAGATAGTAAGTTGAATTTTTTTTTCTTATAGAAGTTAACTGTACCTTTCATTTGCAATTTTCAAAATTAAAATCGATTAATTATCACGGCGTCAGAAAATTTTTGAAATAAAAAATAATTTTTGGTGCTACGCGCAGGACAGCGGTGTTCGATTCACACAAGTTGATTTCCACCAAAATTTCTTCCAATCTTTATATAATATATTATTTTCTTACTCTATATTTTGTTGTATTTTAATATTTTAATTCCACAAAAATCAAACTAATTTTATTATTGTTTGTGAAATATTGTTTAAACAATTGCATATGTTTAAAAATAATAAAGTTTTATTATTTAAGTTAGAATATATGAACAAAGAAAGTTTTTGCTAATAAAAGTGTTATTTCAAAGGATAGAGTAGTTGTTTTTATTTTGCAATAAACAAATTTATTTATTTATATCGAAATGTAATAAAAATTAAAATGTATCAATCATTATCAAAGGTCATTGGAATGCCCAATCAGAGCAAACTATCCGCTGTCCTGCGCGTAGCACCAATAATTAATGTTTATTTAAAAAAATTCCTGACGCCGTGGTGTTAGTCGATTTTAATTTTTCAAAATTGCAAATGAAAGGTACAGTACACTTCTATAAGCAAAAAAATTTTCAACTTGCTATCTGCTTTATTTTCAGTCCTGTAACATTTTGAAAAAATGAATTTTTTTTACGAAAGCCGGATTTGAAATTTTTTTTTTGCAGAATCTATTGAACTGATCTTAATGAAATTTACAGTATTGTTTTACTGTATCATAAAGTTTTTCAGGATGAAATATGAAGGTCCTAAGTGTAGCATAAATGGTTGAAAAACGTAAAATACGAATACTTGTTTTTGTATGTTTTTTTCACAATTATTGCTATTTTGCAACAAGGGTGACTATTTTTTAAATTTTTAACCAATTCTATATTGTAGGAAATTTAATTTCGCAACTTTTATGTTAGTATAACTTTTCTCGGAAATGAATACTTTTAAAGTTATAATCAAAAAACCAAGAAAAAAATCGAATTTTTCCTTAATTTTTTGACATTTTGATTATTTAAACAATGTTCCGGACCTTTTTGAGAGGGAGGATAACTCAAATATTATTATTTGATTTATTTTCAAGCAATTTCTGCAAAAAAATTTGAGTCACCTCTCAACGTCCAAATGTACTAATATTTTTACAGATGGGCCCTGGTCTAAACAGGGAATTAGAAGAAATGTATAACGAACCAAACATAAGTCGCTTCATAAAAGCACAGAGAGTGAGATGAATGATACCCGTGATGAAACTGGAAAGGAAGATGATGCCAAAGATGATCCTAAAATGGGGCCCAATCACGAAAAGGGGCAAAGGATGGCCCAGAAAAAGATGGTTTGATAGTGTACAGGAAGATTTCAGACATAAGGGAGTTTTTAGTTGGGAAAAAAGAGTTACAAACAGGGACGAATGGAGGAGAATTGAAAGTCGATTTAATAGGCAAGGAGTATGATTGGACAATAAGCCACTCCACTAGATACAAGTGTTGTAATATACAGGGTGTCCCAGACTATTTTATTCACGCTATATCTCTTAAACGAATAGAGATTTTCGAATGGGACAAAAAGTGTTCTATTCTACTTGTAATACACTTTAATACGGCGTAGAAAAAAATCATCCCCTAAATATTTATCCCTTAGTTACAACCCCTAACTTTAATTTTTTTTAATAGCACCCTGTATATTTTTTTATAGTTTTGTATTATGGTCTTCTTTCGTCTATTCAACACATTTTTTGAAAATAAAATCGGTATGTAAATAACCAAGAAAATATCAGTTTAGTTTTGTTAATTATGTGTCCCAGACTAAATTATCAAGGCTATATTTCATAAACGAAGTGAGATTTTCGAATGGGACAAAAACTGATCTATTACATTTGTAATGCACTTTAATATGGCGTAGAAAAAAAATATCCCCTAAATATTCATCCCTTAGTTACAACCCCTAACTTTATTTTTTTTAAATAGCACCCTGTAAGTTAGGGATGAATATTTAGGGGATGAGTTTTTTCTACGCCATATGAAAGTGTATTACAAATGTAATAGATTAGTTTTTGTCCCATTCGAAAATCTCTATTCGCTTAAGAAATATAGCCTGGATAAATTAGTCTGGGACACAAAATTTAACAAAAATAAATTGATAGTTTCTAGATTATTTACAAACCGATTTTATTTTCAAAGAATGTGTTGAATAGACGATAAAAGACCACATTCAAAACTACAAAAAATATACAGGGTGCTATTAAAAAATAAAAGTTAGGGGTTGTAACTAAGGGATAATTATTTAGGGGAAAATTTTTTTGTACGCATTATTAAAGTGTATTAGAACTAGAATATATCACCATTTGTCCCATTCGAAAATCTCTATTCGTTTAAGAGATATAGCGTGGGTAATTTAGTCTGGGACACCCTGTATATGGTATTTTATTATTGTGTTTTATCAATTGTATTTTTAGCCCAAGGCTTGCAAGCCCTGTTGAGCTTTGTACATAAATTAAAACCCTCCAACTTTTAACAGAATTTTTTTTCAAGTTACATATTTTTTTTTATCTATTTTGTCCTAATTACACTTTCTATTTTGTATTTTAACATTCCACATTCAGCGTTTTTTTGTTCCTTTCTAATATTTGGTTTGGTGTCTTTTCATTCTTCAATGCAAGATTATGTTGTTGGATCTTTCTTGTAATAATTTTTGTGAATTATCCTGAGATTTTTTGTACGTTATGAGTGTAGGTTTTTGAATTTTATTTTTGTATGGCGTGTAAAATTAGAAATTCCAGCTTTCTTTTAAATCAAATATGTACTGTTTATTTTGTTCAGATTCTGTTAAATCATGGCATGATTTTTAAATATACATACGACTACGACTCCAATTTTAGAATTTGAAATTGTAAATAAAATTTTACATTTCCGTCCTAAATGTATTTTCTTTTTAAAGCACAAAAATAAAGTGAGGTGTTTGTATGTACTATATGAACACAAATTGCCACAAATATATGCGAGTTGTTAAGACGTAGGTAGATTGGATGTCATAAGTAAGCAATAGGTCTGTTTTTTATGTAAAATGTGCGATATTGATGACTTTCTAAAAATAACTTTTAATCCTTATATTGTTAAACGTTGGAGTGTTCAATTTTTAAATCAATATTTTATTAGACTCAAGTTTTCAATCTAATGGCATATAAAACAACATAATGTTACTCTAAATCCCACCAGCGTGAACACAATGGGAACCTTCTCTGGTTACACCTCCGAGGCTTCTACAATTTGCAAGCGATAACGGATGCTGAGACTAAGGAAGATGAGGGAATTTTACAATTTATCATTCACGTCCCATCTGCTCAGCGCGGTAAAGTTTCAACGAGAATGGTTCCCTTCGTACTCCAATCAGAGTAAACATGTAAATCAAAAATGAATAACCATTTTCAATTTCGTTGCAAAACGAAAATACAGCCGCATCATATCCTAGTCCAATCAGAGAGTGCAGCAAGCACCTCTACCGGTTTCGAAACTTATTAGTCTCTCATCAGGAGGCACATATGCTGCTCTCCCTGATCCAACCAAAACAAACCCCGGCGTGCAGTCATGGATTGCAACGAAATCTGCGTTGCAATTGCGTTGCAATCCGTGACTGCACGCCGTGGTGAGTTTTGGTTGGATCAGGGAGAGCAGCATATGTGCCTCCTGATGAGAGACTAATAAGTTTCGAAACCGTTAGAGGTGCTTGCTGCACTCTCTGATTGAACTAGAATATGATGCGGCTGTATTTTCGTTTTGCAACGAAATTGAAAATAGTTATTCATTTTTGAATAATTTTTTAAGTAATGAAATAAAAGAAGTTCTCACAATAAGTTTATTTAAATCGGACGACTGGTTTCGCTGTCTATATTTTGCACAGCATCTTCAGGTCGAGGTAACAAATAAAGTACATGATGCCATTAAAAGGAATGATTTTAGAAGTAAACACTGCCATCCTTTTGATCAGTTATGGCTAAAAGGAGGGATGGTGGTTAGGATGGATTTAACTGAATTTAAGTAATAAGAGTTGTAACTCCACTTCAAAGTTGAATTTGTACCGTGCGTTGGTTGCTTTTACTTGGGGGTGATAGTCACCCCTACTCAGGGGTGGAGAAATATACGTTCAAGATAAGTCCGCAAATGTAGAAATTGTCTAATTATAAGTAACTTTCGATCTACAGAGTTTTATAAGGCAATACTTTTCTAGTTATTTGCGATTGAAAATGTTTATTTTTCTAAAAAAAAACTACGTTTTCAGGCGGTCTTTCTCAAATAACTCAAAAAGTTGATATTTTGTGAAAAAAAAATATTCCTAGAAAAAGTGTAGCTTATAGAAAAACTAAAAAATGGTGTATCAGTAAAGTCTATAAACTATAAACCCAACAAAAGCAAAGTTGTAGCTCATGAAAAATACGTTCTTATTCGTCTAATTCCAAATCGAATATTTCAACGTGAAATCACTGAAAAATTAAGCAGTGTTCGGAAAACACTTATTAATATTTTTTAGTGAAAATATCCCTCTATTTAGTACCCTAAATAAAACTAACCGTTACCCCATTACCATTTACATTAAATGTATATGTATATTATTTATATGGCCTATAAATTTGACCAGTTTGAGGTGCTTATTTTTGTAAAAAAGTTTGGTTTTATAGTAACAAAAAATTTCTAAAATTTTGGAAAAATTTCCTTTATTCAACATAACTTAAAAAGTATTAATAATACGAAAAATCTCAGAGTACAGAAATGTAGGTTTCGTTATTAATATGCTAGTTTCATTTTGCTTTTCTGTAAGATAGAGTTCTTTAAGATATGGCTGTTCAAAGTTTGCAGACACTCATGTTGAGTGACTCGTTCAAGCACTTTCAACTATAACCCTTTCAAAAATAAGCCCTAACGGGTGAAACTGACAGATCATATAAAAAATAGATAAGTAAGGTAAATTGTTTGTAAAGTAGTAACGATTAATTTCATTTGGGGAGCTAAACACGGGGAGATTTTCATGATTTTTTTACCAAAAAAAAAAGAAGCCAACTTTATTTTGAGCGTAACACGCTTATTGTCAATTCTAGAAACTCTTTTAATCAACGAAACTAAAGCTTCTTTTAAACACGTTAAAAAAACACGTTTAAATCGATTTTTCCCGAAAAGTGCTTAATTTTTTGGTTATATTACGAAGAAATATTCGATTTGGGATTGGACGGATAAAAACGTATTTTTCATGAGCTACAAATTTGCTTTTGCTGAATCCATAGACTTTACGACTTTACAAATATTTTCGTTTCTTTATAAGCTACATTTTTGCTAAATATATTTTTTTCGATAAAATATTTACTTTTTAAGTTATTAGTAAAAAACCTTCTGAAAAATCAGTTTTTTATCTAAAAATAAACATGTTTTTCTACAACCGTGTTGAAAATGCAATTTTTAGCACTCCATAAGAGCGTTAAAAATGCTACTTTAAGGCACTAGTGCTTTAAAATATTTTTAACCCGGGAGTAGTCGCGCTCATTTCTGTAACGTCGATAGTCGCGTGTGAGATTCTATCTCAAAATACGAATTTAAAACAAATTTTTATTTTGTACTATTTTTATCTACTTTTTATATTGAAAATATATATTTCTAACAATTTTATTAAAAAAACCTGTGTTAACGGCCACCTGCCAACATCGGCTACCTGTCCTAACGGCCAGTTTAAAAATTTCCCAAACCAATTATATGTAGACTACAAAAACTGGCAATACCGTCCACCTTTCTATATCGGCCAATAGTTCTTTCATTTTTCGTGGCCGTTACTGACAAATTTTACTGTACAGTAAAACCTTTGTTAACGGCCACCTGCCAGCATCGGCCACCTGTCCTAACGGCCAGTTTAAAAATGTCCCAAACCAATTATATGTAGACTACAAAAAGTGGCAATAGCGGCCACCTTTCTATATCGGCCAATAGTTTTTTCATTTTTAGTGGCCGTTACTGACAGGTTTTACTGTATTACGAAAAAGGATGAAATGTGAGATTCTATCTAACGGCTCCACTACTCGCGGGTTAAAGCTAATTGGCTCTCCCCAAAGCCATAAATTCCACAAAAAGAAGAAGAAGAAAAAAAATTCCTACGCATTACTACACCCTTCCTCGAGGCACTTACGAATTTTTTTCAAAATTGCAAAATTTTTCATCAAGTTATTGCGAAAAAGGATAAAAATTGAGATTCTATCTCACCGCGCGAATACTCGCGGGTTAAGGCACTGAAATTCGTATTGATCGTATAGACAATTTTGACGTAATGTCAAAAAAATATAAAAATGGAATGTCAGTCACGTTCAAGTAAAAGTTTTTGTAGATATTGTCCTGTAATTACGTTTGTAGAAAAAATATTGTATGATACGCGTGTTAAAAAGTACATTTTTAAGGCACTCATGTGAATTGCAGAACTCGCTATCGCTCATTCTGCTAACTTTCACATGCGTGCATTAAACGTGTACTTTTAACACTTAATCATAAATAACTATTATATAGGTCTGGATCCGGCGTAGGAAAAAAAGTTGATTAATATCAAGCTGAAAATTTGTTAAGAGCTTAAGGGTGTCTAGTCGGATAAACTTTGATATATGGGAACACTGCAACAGGGGCAGTTTTAACTGTGGAACAGGTTAAAAATTTGGAACGGTCAGACCACGAAAACGGCACATGTATTTTGTCCGACAGAACATACTTAAACTCTCCGAACAGAGATTAAACTCTCATGCAAAAATCAGACTGCTATAGTCAACTTTTTTCATATGCGGGATCCAGACTTATTAACCGCATATAATTCGGAGGATAGTAGGCCCATTAAACTTAGGTAATAATGAATTTATAAAACTCATGAACCACGAAGTAAGAGGACTTCTGAAAGGAGAAGACATCGTCTGATTTATCAAGGCACAGAGACTCAGATGGATGGGACATATAGAAAGGAGAAATCCAGAAGCCGTCATCAAGAAAATTTCCAAATGGGGATCTGTATCAGGCAGACCACGAGGAAGACCTAAAACTAGATGGGAGAACCAGATAGTCGAGGATCTTAAGAAGATGGGAGTCAGAGAATTGGTAACCATAAGCAAAAACAGGAACGAATGGAGAAAAATTGTAGAAGATGCCAAGTCACAAAACCAATTGTAATTCCAAAATGTTGTTCTGAAGCTATTTTCTTGTGGCATTTTTATAATCAAGTATATTCAAATGGGAAATAAGCCACAATTTTACCTAAAAATGATTTTATTAACGTTTCGACGCCCAAGTCGGGTGTCGTTGTCAAAATACAAAATATTACTAAATAAACAAAAATGTTGTTGCTTAGTAAAAAATTCTTCTAATAATTTATTTAATCTGACCCATTTTTATCGGCAATTCAGACACGTATTATACATTTTAAAGTAGACGACTTTAAAATGATATTGCCAATATTGATGAGTTGCGTTCCTAATTCCTTTTACTAAGCAACAACATTTTTGTTTATTTAGTAATATTTTGTATTTTGACAACGACACCCGACTTGGGCGTCGAAACGTTAATAAAATCATTTTTAGGTAAAATTGTGGCTTATTTCCCATTTGAATATACTTGATTACCAAAATGTTAATGCGGATTGATTCACCGGGACAAACGAATCGGAAGAGCCCAAAGAGGGCGGCAATCACTCCGCTAGGAGTGTGGATGCCATGATGATGAACCGCATATAACTCGAAAAGTATTAACTTACATAAAAAACTCTGGAACGAAAGTTGCTTATAATCAGGCAATCTATCCATTCTGGGCTTACCTTGAACGTATATTTTTTCACCCCCGAGAAGGGGCGACTGTCACCCCTCAAGTAAAAACAACCAACGGCACAAATTCAACTTTGAAGTGGAGGGTAAGTAAACCCTAAATCCAAATTTTCATGCAATTCGGAGTTTCCCCTGAAAATTACACGGTATCGTCCTAATTCCCGTTCATTTACTGGTCTAAAATATAAAAGTGATGGTATTAGTATATTATTCAACAAGCACGTAATGATGGCTATTACTCACGATGATGAATTACGACACGAGCCGTTTGACAACGACACCCGACTTGGGCGTCGAAACGTTAATAAATTAATTTTTTTGGCAAAATTGTGGCTTATTTCCCATTTAAAATAGTTCATTATAAAAATGCCACAAAGAAATAGCTTCAGAACAACATTAACTTAATGAACTATTACTCTTCGGTACGGTAATGGGTGCTATTATCTATTAGAAAATAGCAAATAATGAGCATGTTATTAAACGGTCGTACAAAAAATTATTTCTTTTATATCGATTACATTTTTTATACATATTTATTATATAGAGTTATATTACTTGTTATGTTATTTTGGATGTTTGCGAAAAGGAGATAATAAGTTTGAATGTGCAATTTTTTTACCAAATTGGTCTAGAAATACACAGGATGTAAATTTGATTCTGAAAGAAATTATTAAATTTGTTAAAAGTCAAACAATAAAATCAGTACATAGAATAAAATCTGAAAACCAATATACACCAGGCAACCAAATAACGTTTACAAAACGTTAAAAAACGTCATAATTATCACCAAATGACGTCAGTTTATCACGTTTTTCGACGTCGAAAATCATGTGAATATGTCCCACCATAATTCACGTCATTTATATCACGTTTTAAATACGTGATATGAAAAGTTTTTACGTGGATTTTGCGTCGTTTTTTAGATTCAATTTTCATTTTATGGTTTTAGAAATACACAATAATTGAATGGGTCCACCACATGGTTGGTTTTTGAGAAGTCAAAGAAAAAGTTTTATATTGTGATAATGGTGAGTTTATACATTTTAAAGGTGAGTAATACAGTCTGTATTTTGTATTTAAAAACTGTATTACTAACCCTTAAAATGTATAAACTCACCATCATCACAATATTAAAACTTTTTCTTTGACTTCTCAAAAACAAACCATGTGGCGCTTACAACGTTATTCGAGAGACCCATTCAATTATTCGTATGGGCATTGTTAGTATTGCAATTTTTCCATTTAAGTTAAACCAAATGGAAGGCTTGTTAAAATGCATAGAATTACAATATCCTCAATGCAACATATATAACATACATAGAATTTTCACTTTTTATATTATAAGTATTTACTGTGTCAAAAGTGAAACAACATATAAACTAATAAATCATTTATTAACAAATTAAACATTTAAGTCACAATGTAATAATAAACTTAAGTTTAAACTTTTTAAGTTATATAATATATATAATTATTATAATTATACCACACACTTTAAAGGTACGATTCAGACAACGACTGCAGATGACAGTTACAGTTGCCACCATGACAGACGTCATTATTTTGCACTAATAATTTGCATAATTATTAGCAACTGACATTCTGCCGGACAGCAGTTGCAGTCAGATGTCGGAATCAGTCTCATACAGATAAATAGTGCAAAGTAGTAACGTCCATAACGCCGAGAAGTGCAACTGATGATTTCAGTTGCTGTCTGCAGTCGTTATCGGAATGGTACCTTTAGTCAAAAATGAATAAATACAAATAAGACCCAATATATTGAATTTCAATGAAAACTATCTGCTTTATATTTATAAATTTTAAAGAAGACGATAATGATAAAAAAATAGGACAAAACTATAATAGTCTGTGTTCTCACATATATTTCCATACTCTTATAATCCTCAAAATGATTTCAAATAATTATTACAAATTTTTGCATACAAAAGATCTACAGACACCTGAAAAATATATTTTTTGATTAAGGGACTGTAATGACCAAATTAAAATGATAAAAACAATTTACACGTGATATCTGATAATTAGGGACCGGATTTATATGCGATCAATTTTGATGAAATATGCGCATATATATGCAGTAAAAAATTACGAAATATGTGCAATGCACAAAAATTCAAAAAATGCGCATTTCGAGAAACCACAAGTTTTCTGTTCTATTCTATTCTAGGGGGTTATTTTATAGGGGGAGGCGGCAATCTTATTTATTATCTTTCAAATAAAATCATTATTTTTTATATATGCAATTTATTCAGATTTTTCACAAAAACTGAAACCAATAATAGTTACCTATTTAAAATAAAAAAAAAACAATATCACTATATATATCTTCGATTATAATTTACTACAATGTGTTTTTCCCAAATTTTTTACGAGGAAACATTTTCTTTGATCAGATAAAATATTTTTATAACATTAACAAATCCTTTCAACATCAACATAAGTAATTGGGGCGTATTTAAAATAACTTGTTAAAGCCGAAAATTCTGCACCAAAATCAATTTCAAAATTTCCATTAAAAATTTCGCATATGTCCTCCAAAGTTTTAAAGCCGTTTAAAGACGGGATCTGATCTAAAGCACGAATATTTTAATTTCCGTTAGAAAATTGTAAAACTATGGTTAAAGGTGTAAATTCTTTAACAATAGGGGATTTAAAAGAATCACCAGAATTATAGGTACCTACCAAATTGGATACAAATTGTACTAAACGTAATAAAAGTAAATAAAATTTGGATTTCCCGGGAAACCATCCTTCATCATTTTAACATCCTACAATCATTTTATAACGGCGTACTATAAGCGCTATAAGTACTTTGTGTAAAGATCGGGTATTTTCTAAGTAAAAATGAAAAGGCAGTGAATGAGCCGTCTCTCTTCAGGTAGTTCTCGAATTAATAGATAGGACAGTCGAAATATTTTGTGTCGAATTAAAAAATTTAATTTCTTTTTGACTTAAATGTTTTTAAATAAGCACAAAACATGCAGGTTTCTTTAAAAATATGCAAAATTTAGTAAAGTTCTCAAATATGCGAAATATGCATGCAATATGCATTTAGCATAAAATCCGCTCCCTACTGATAATACACACTTAAAAGACTAATAGTGGAAGAACATTTTCTGTAAATGGCGACATTTCAGAAAATGAACTTCGCCCTTTATTTCTGAAAATAATATATTATGTTTTATATAAAAATGTACATTTCTATATTGAAGAAATAATAAAGACGATATTATTATTATTATTATTATAGGGCTTTTTATCGACTGTCATTTGTTTCGAGCATCTGTCATGTGTCACATAATATTAATATATCTACGCCATATGTCTTTGGTGTGTATCATTGGTATATACCAATAACGTATGACGTAGATATATTAATATTATGTGACACATGACAGAAGCTCGAAACAAATGACTGTGAATGAAAGCCCTATACATAAATACTCATGATGAAGAAGTACATTATAATTAAAAATGACTAACCATTTTCATATCGCTGCAACATGAAGCCAAAGCCGTCTTATATTTCAGTTCGTTTAGAGAGCGCAACAAGCACTCTGACCGAACAGTTTGAAAACTCATTAGTTTTTCACCAGAGAATGTACATAGCTGTAATACATCTGTACATGCATTGGGTTCTTCTATTTCTGTCTTGCTGTGGGCATACTCAGCTGCAAATAAGATTGCTGCAATATGGCTGCAAACTTCACTATTACCGGCCATACACATACGATGTGCATTTGCTATGCCATTGGAACTGGCTATCACCCAAGCATCTAGTGGTGTAGCATTAGCTTTTTGGGAATGCTTCACCTAAAAAAATATTTTATTTTTGTGGGAATGCTTCAACTACAAAAATTTATTTTTATTAGAGTATTTGCGTTCTTTACAATGATTGAGAATATTTTAAAATCAGACATTCATATAATATAATTTTAGAACAAACAATCATGACTGTTTATTATTATCTTTTCTATCATAGCAATTACATGTCGTCGACCTAATCTGTAAACTGCGTAACTCCATTCATCCAAATTTTGCAGAGGCACAAAAAATTATTTCTCTAAATATGACTAATGCGAATATTATGTATCTCCCATTTTAAAAGATAGAATGCTAAAATGGATTATTTTATAGATAGGTACTAACATTTGTACCTATATTGTTTAATGAGTGTATTAATATTATTTACCACCAACTCTTTCTTAAAAATATCACTTTCTAAACAGTGAGGTCAATCATGTTGTATGACAAACTGGGGAGTTACATATTTTTCATACTAAATTTGCTGCAAGGGAGATACAGTGTATACGAAGATGTCATTATTTACTCTTCTGGTAAAAATATGCATGTGCATCCTTTTTTAAACGAGTAATAACTCATTTTTAGAGAAATATGGAGTTACACAGTTTACAAATTAGGACGACAATATGTCTGGTTTTATACAGATATATAAACGTAAATAAATCTAATATTTAAAACCAATTTATCTGAAAGACACTAATACTGTTATCGATATATTTCTTAATGGTGAATAAATAAAATAAAGACTTACCTTTCCAACAATAATATAGAAATCATTAACAATTTTTACTCCTTTCAAACTTTCAAAACAAATCCAGTTGTGAAGGCTTTTATGTGCCTGAAGGCTTTTGTATGCTTTCATCTGCTGCTTAAAGTAGTAACTGTGAGACTACCAGTCTATCTATAATAGCATTATAATAGTAATTGATGGAATGCACTGTAAAATCCAATTCTGATGACTGAATTGTATATGGATCTAAATCTCCAATTATTTTCAGCTTCATTGAATATCTAAAACAATAAAAGAAATAATGTTATTGCTTGCAAAATTCATCATTATTGATAAATATCAGGGAAAAATGAATAGTAAATAAAAATTGTTTCGCCTACCTTTCTAAAACATCTGCGTAGTTTCCAATAATCACTTCTTTAATTAATCACTTTGCATTGTGGTAAATTTATAAAATTCACAAATGACAAACAAAAATTTTAAAAAATACACACAAAACAGCCAACAAAATCCAAATGAATCCAAAATTCCAAAATAGGCAAAATACTAGGACAAACAAACAATGAAATGAAACGACAAACGACAACGACGATACAAACATAACCTTAGTTTTGTAACTTTTAAGCTCCAAGCTCCTCCCAATTTCGTGACGTCAGACTTAGGCTATCTGAAATGAAAACGTCTTTTAAACGTATTTTAACGTCATTAATCTTACGTATTTAAAATCACCTACAAAAGACGTCGATATGACGTAATGTTCAACCACGTGTATATATTCCACCAAATACTGACGTTTCCTCGGCGTTGTTGACGTCACTTGGTTGTCTGGGACAAAGTTAGGGGTCCCTATCTGTACAGTGTACAGTTGTTGTGTCCAAAGGAGTCAAATTCATAAATTTAGTTATAATCAAGTGGATAGAACATTCAGTAATTGAAATAGAAATGGCAATTGAATGTAGTTGATTATTTCATTCATAGGAGATTCTGACCAATAGAAAGCTATAGAAATCTTAATTAAATCGATAATTTTTGATAATCTCCCGTCGTTAAGTATATTACGTCAGATGCCCTTCGTTGCTACGAAAAAATACATTCAGTGACATTAATGACAATTAATGTTTTAAAAATTTTAAAAGTGATGACTTTCAATCGTCAAATATTTATAAAAACTGTATTTTTAATGGTTCTTACATAAATAAATTACAATAAAATTTTGGTTTTGAACAGTTCTATTCATGAAATAATCGCAACAAATTGCACTCGACCTCTGAAATTAATATAGAATTTTTGCTCTCGTGACACTTTGACATAATTTCACTCGCCTTCGGCTCGTGAAATTAAAACTGTCAAAGTGTCACTCGGGAAAAAATTCAATAATTTCAGAGCTCTTGTGCAATTACTACTGATTATTTCATTCATAGGAGATTCTAACCAATAGAAAGCTACAGAAATCTGAATTAAATCGATAATTTTTGATAATCTCCCGTCGTTAAGTATATTACGTCAGATGCCCTTCGCTGCTACGAAAAAACACATTTAGTGACATTAATGACAATTAATGTTTTAAAAATTGTAAAAGTGATGACTTTCAATCGTCAAATATTTCTAAAAACTGTGTGTTTATTGGTACTTACATAAATAAATTACAATAAAATTTTGGTTTTCAATGAATGATTATTCATGAAATAATCGCAACAAATTGCACTCGACCTATGAAATTAATATAGAATTTTTGCTCTCGTGACACTTTGACACAATTTCACTCGGCTTCGGCTCGTGAATTTAAAAGTGTCAAAGTGTCACTCGGGAAAAATTCAATAATTTCAGAGCTCTTGTGCAATTACTACTGAAAATTTAAAAAATGCAAAATTGAGAACTTTTGAAATTAAATAAAATAATCATTTCCATTTTGTGTGCACGTAGTAAAAGTTTTATTTATTGAAAACGTTACCTGGAAGTGACTAAATCCGGTGTTTAAAGATTTAGTTTGATTTAGGTCAAAAACAACACAGAACAGACTTAAACAGTCACATAGAAGAAAGACACAACAAATAGTTTAAAGTATAATAAGGTAACACGTTTTGTGTCTTGGAAACTATTCCTCTATCATTCTCTAATATTTTCCATCACTTAGCATCTCTTAGCAATCTAGATAACCTTAGATAATCGTAAAATAGCCTATTCTACTTTGTCTGTAGGGGTTTTGAAGAGCTCTACTGTTGTTTTTTCACTCCATTGCTGTAAATTTTTTAACCAGGAGGTGCGTCCTCTCCCCGGTCCAATTTTCCTTCCACTTTGCCTTGTATAACTAATCGCATCAAGTCACATTTTTCAGTTCTTTCTTACTCACATTTCAGTATGTGTTGAGTATTTCCTTCATGGTGTTGAGTATTTCTTTTTTCTGTTTTCATCTTTCTTATTATTTCCGTGTTTGTTACGTGTTGTGTTTAAGATATTTTCCACATTCTTCGACAATACCACATCTCAAAGTTGGCAAGTCTTTTTTCAGTTTCGTCTTTAATTGCCCAGGCTTCAACTTCATATAAAAGGACAGATAAAACGTAGCACCTCAATACTCTAGTTCTAGAGTACATGATTGGATGAATAAAGTAAAATTACCAATATCAGATTCAAAAACGAAATATAGTTTAATAAAAGGAAATTTAGAAAGAGATCCAATTATAAAAATTAGAGGGAAAACAATAAAAAGAAAAATGGAAACAAGATATTTAGGTATTATAATAGACGAACAAAAATTATTTACAAAACACATGAGTTGTGTCTGTGAAAAGGCAACAAAGATCATGCATAGCATTGCTAGTCTAGCACAGAAGGAATATAGAATTTCGTTCCGACAGATGAGAATATACCTAAGTACAATACTTGCATCAATTGTAGGGTACGGTTCAAGTGTATGGGCACATAGATTAATAAATAAAAAAATGCAGAAAAATTAAATAGAGCTCAGAGAGGATTTCTTGTAAGAATGACGGGAGCATTTGGAACAACTGCAACACAGGCACTCACAGATTTAACTGGAGTAATGCCAATGCATTTAGAAACACAAAAAAGAGCATGTAATTATTGGCTAAAAAAATAAAAATATGAACAAATAATACAAATAATAGGATTAGATATAAGAAATAAAAGAGAATTAAAAGAAATAATAAATAGAAAAAGACAAAATGAATGGGAAAATTCAACAGAATCTAGACGTTTATACAATTTTATACCAATATTAGAAAACATTCCAAATTATTTTAATCCAAAACAAGGATTAGTACACTTTTTAACAGGACATGGACCGTACCCAACATATTTGGAAAGATTTAACTTAAAAGATGATGCTATTGTGAATGAGGAGAACTAGGTACACCAGAACATATAGTGTTACATTGTGAAAATACTATAGAAAATGAAGAACATAGAGAAATGAGAAGAAGATTAGAAAGAATTGAAATAAAAGATATATTACAAAATGAAGAATATTTTGGAATATTAAACAATCTAACAGAAATAATATCTAAAAAACAACAAGAAATCTATAATAATAGAAGAAGACAACAAATAATCCAATCCTGATGAAGTTGAGTAATATAAAGTTAAAATAAACAAAATAAAATATAAATTCAAAAATAGATATTTACAATTATAGTAATAATAATTCAATATAAAATAAATAAATAAAAATAATAATTCAATAAATAATTCATTAAATTTAAAAAAAAAGACTACCAACTCTCTTCTGAAAATAGAGGGACTGTCTTTATAACTTAGGAGGGAGTTGATAGTACCAAAAATATTTTAACACATATATATATATATATATATATATATATATATATATATTGTTTATTTAAATTTGTTAAATGTATTTGTTAAATGTAATTAATAGATTATGGTAAACTAATTAATAAATTGTAAAAATAGATTAAGTAGTTTAGTAAAAATGTAAAAATATAAAAAAAATATCTGTAATCCCATCAGGAAAAACGACCTGGATTAGTCACTAGAGGCCAGGTCATATGTAAAAACAATAAATAAATAAAAAAAAAGTTCTAGTTTCTATTCCTAATTTTCCAATGTTTTTATTTTATTGAAATCGCTTACGGCCATCTCAATGCGTCGTTTTATTTCGAGGCTGCGGTCCCATTGCTCATTTAGCTCACATCCAAAATAATTGTATCTGAGTACTTTCTCTAAAGCTTTTCGTTTAGCATAGACTGTTTCGCCTTCAATCTTGTTCTTACTGACAATCATTATTTTTGTTTTTTTTAAGTTATACTTCTTTAGGCACGAGGGTAAATTTTTCATTTTACTGGGCGCATGCGCACATAGACAGTATGGTATACACGTTATACGGGATCTGATTGGGTGTTAAACCATCTGTCAATAATTGTTCAATATGGAGATTTTGGATAAACAAATTAATGTTGTGAATATTAGTTTTTATTGTTGTGATGGCAGAGAAAAAACAAGTTTATAATATTGTAGTGACTTTTTAAATAGTTTTTAAAAGCGACAGGTACGTAATAATTGTAAATGTATCCCAATAAAAAATTTCATAAGTACCTAGTAAGGTATGCTTTATTGTCATAAAATTGTACCAATTTGTGGACAAAGCTTATACAAAATAAAAAATACAATAAACAAACAAAAAATAATAAAAAACTACAGACAAAACAAAAACAGAAACAGACACCAAGTAAATGGCGTGAGTTATACTACTTAATATAATTTTACAGTTATTAAGTACACATTAAAAAATTAAAAATTTTACAAACAATATGTATACAACGTCAGAGCAAAAAGAAGGCGAACAAGGAAAAGGGAAAGGGAAAGTAAATCAAAAGTTCTATGCCGCTGCAAATATGTACAAAAGTACTCGAAAGTAATAATCCTGCAAGTCAATTTGCTGAATTCAAATCGTTTATAAAAAAGTCATTCACTGTATAAAAAGCTCTCTCTAGCAAATAAGCTTTCAAGGCCTTGCGAAAAGCGGGAAATGCTGTAATAGATTTGATGTTAGATGGCAGGTGATTGTGCATTTTTCTCGAATTGTATAGTATAGAGCACTTAACCAGCTCAGACCGTGGGGTTGGCAGATAAAGATTATGCTCAACGTTTCTAAGGGGATAGTTGTGAGTGGGTCTCTCTGGACCTTCTGATGCAGGTTTGCGGATTAAACAAACGGATTCAAAAACAAACAAAGAAGGAAGAGTTAATATTTTAAATTTTTTAAAGAATTCTTGGCAATGAACTCTGCTATTGAGTCTCAGGGAGTAACGAAGAGCTCTCTTTTGTAGTTTAAAAATACGCTCAAATTGAGTCGCACAACACGTACCCCAAAATGGAAGCGCTTACCGAAGATGAGACTCAAAAAGGCATAATAAACGGTCCTAGATGTTGACAAATTCATTTCCGTAGCAACTGATCTTAGCGCAAAATAAGCAGAACTTAATTTTTTGTGTGAGGCATCAATGTGCAAGTTCCATTTTAGAGACTTATCCACAATAAGCCCTAAGAACTTCACCGATTCAACTACTTCTAGACTGTTGTTATTAACTACTAAAGTTGCATCATACTGTTGTAAGGTAGGACTTTTGGTTTTAGAAACGTTAAATAAAAGGAGATTCGAATCGCACCACGATTTAATGGTGACTAGGTCTGTAGCTATGGTATTGCGAAGATCCATAATATCCGTGTTACTTTAAGTAATACTAGTATCATCTGCAAAGAGACATATTTTACCTTTAATGTTCAGACTAGAGATATCATTTATATATCAGAAACAATATGGGGCCTAGAACTGAACCCTGAGGTACCCCATATTCTAATGGCATGCAAGAAGACGTCTTCGTGTCAACCCTTACAAACTGACTTCTTTTATTAAGATATGATTTAAGCCATTTAAGAGCCTTTCCCCTAAATCCATAGTGCCGTAATTTGTCAGTCAAGATGTTATGGTTTACACAATCGCATGCTTTAGAGAAATCACAGAAAATTGTCGCTGTAGAGTGATGGTTGTTTAGACTGAAGTAAACATGATCGAAAAGGAAGAACATAGCATCATTCGTGCATTTGTCACTCAGGCATCCAAATTGATATGGAGTAAGCAATTTGTATTTCAACAGAAAAGATAAGATTCTTTTTTTTTTACCAGACTTTCAATTATTATCTTCGTCAACGTGGGCAGGAGTGCAATAGGGCGATAATTCGAAGCAAGATCTTTATCGCCTCCTTTGTGTATAGGAATAACCTACCTACCTATTTGGAAAATTTAAAAAGAACCTACCAAAATAGTATGTCGTAATGCTTCGATTTACATAATTTGATTACCATCAAAATTTCTATTAATATTCACCTAACATATTGTTTTGTTACTCTATGTTTTGTTGTATTTTAATATTTTTTTCAATTCTAAATAATTTCAATTGAAAATCAAAATAATTTGGTTAAATTCAGAACCGTCAAAAGTTTAATCCGTTTAGTTAGTTGATCTTCGCAAATGATGACACATGGTCTCCGTGGGTAAAAGTTTAAGGTGAATGAATTCAATACTAACTGCGCTGATAAGCGGGTTCGAACCCGAATGGAAACTTTTATTTTTTTTTATACATTTTATGATTGTAAGTTTATTTATTATATATTTTTTTTTTCAGAAAATACTTATTTAGTTAAAAAAATTTCCTCCATTTTTCAGAAATCATTTGTGGCATTTTTCAATGTATTTGTTTGTATTTGTTTTATTCTTTTATTATTTTAATTCTTGGCACTGTTTTAATATAAGTTTTTGAGAAGTAGTAAGTATTAAAATTAGTTTAATATTTAAATAAAATATAAATAAACTGTTTAAATTATATTAATTTCGTTGAAATCATATAATAGATATATAACTCCTTACGTACTTACAAAGTACACACACATTCTTTTTACTTTATCGTACTATATACGTAGTATAGTATAATAGATAAAGTTATAGGATCGTGCAAAAAAAAATTTTCGGATTTCACTTTTTTTCGACGTTTTGAGTACCCCTGAGTCTAAAAAGCAAATAAAAAAAAAACATGTCGGAAGTATGTACGTACGTACGTATGTCGCCACCGCCCAGCAAAAACTACTGGACCGATTTTGATGAAATTCGGTATGAGTAAGTTTAAGAGAATTTTGTCGAGAAACTAAGCTTTTAAAAAAAACCTCTCAAAGGGGGGCCGAAATAGGGGGGTTATTTAGGGTCCATTTTTGCAAATTTTGACCGAAATGAATGAAATTCAACTCAAAGTAAGCTCATCGATAAAGATGTTATTGTTTTTCAGAAAAAGTTACGGGTTGTCTATATTTAAGGGGTCAAATTTTGACATAAATTTGAACTAGATTTTCTCAAAAATGGCTCCAAGGAATTTTTTTATATTTTGATATATTTTTGATATCCTATCAGTAAATTGAATGACATTAGTCATATATCTTAGCTCCCCATAGGAGGGGAGTTATGAATTTTTTATAAAAAAATATTCGAGTGCCCGTAACTTCCTTCTTAATAGAAAATAAAATTTGAAATTTTGCAGACATATATGGTATTTTATTATCTATTATCACAATAAATTTTACCAAAAACATGGCTTCCGGTTGAACCGGAAATGAATAAAAAATCTTAATTTTTTTAGATATGCCCTGTATATTTTAACACATTTTGAAATAATGCAATATTACTTTTCCAATGACATAAAACTTATTGCCGTAGCTCAAAAACTCGAAAAGTTACGGTTAATAGAAATTTTGCTATAATCTTATGTGTGTCCTCTCTCACGCGTTCATAGCAGAGCATTATTGTAGGGCAGTCAATGAGGGTATTTGGCTCCGAATTTCATCCTACTACATTGATGTACTTGATATTTTCACAGTAAGTAGGGAATAGCTCAAGAAACAAAATCTACCCTATATACTATGGCGCTTTTTATCTTGGGGCGGTTCCCACTTCTTCAAGGGGGTGGAAAATTTGTTGGTCAAAATAAGCACGGAAGTGGCTAAAGAACCTATTTCTAAGCAAAAACTGGTCTATACTTTTTTTTGAGAACTCAATACTTTTTGAGTTATGCGTAGTTGAAAATTGGCCATTTTCATTGAAAAATTACACCTATTCGGACGGATTTTTTGTGAATACCTTAAAAACTATGCATCGAACTAAAAACTCTAACATTTTCTAGATTATAAATAATAAAGAGATTCGTTCCTTCGTAAATGTTCTATTTATAATACAAAAAGAGATAATATGGTAGGTTAAAATAGTTTTTTTTTGGTGTATGCTCAAATTGGTGTATTCAACTTGAAATAACAGAGGAACGGTAAGTTTTAGGTGTATAATGCTACCAACATATTTTGTAGTGTTTGAAAAGGCCTTTAAAACGAGCACCGTTAAATGTCGGTCACTTACAAACTAAGCGAGATATGGTGCAAAAAATATATGACTAATGTACTTTAAGGAAAAATGAAAAGTATATACATTTAACTCCCCATCCACCATAATTTAAATGCATTGTTTTTCTTCTACAATACCTTTTAATATAGTGTTATTTCTACTTTCAAAAAGTTGAACGGGTTTAAAATGAATGGTTTTTGTAAAAAATGTGATCAAATTATAGAATGAATTTTTAAATTTTCTTAAAAATCTTACTTTTTCTTCATGTAATTCGAAAAATATTTCACCCCTGAGAAGTGGTGGGAACTTCCCCCATGATAAAAGCGCCATAGTATATAGGATAGACTTTGAATTAGGAGATTGGGCTACTCCCAAAATTTCATTAAAATCCATGCAGTAGGATAGAATTTGGAGATAATATCTTGTTCTTAATCTCGCGCATTGACTGGCGTAATCGAAATAGAATGAAATGCAAATATTGTAAACTATTAATTTCTCAGAAAAATTAACTAATTTGAAATGAAAGTATGACTATAATATTCTATTGATTTATGCAATATTCTACACATCTATAGTGTGTCCCCGAAATATGGCATCGAACATTTTCTCAAATGCAGGAATTAATGATGCGTAGAACCATAAAATACTTTTAAGTACAGTAGGTGTTTCTAAAATATCAAAATAACGAGTAACTTTGTTATTTTTATAGAATGCCAGTATCTAGTACGATAACGATAATAGATCGGTACGATAAAGTTCTCGGGCGGCCCTTCCGTCCAGCGTTTTTTTTTTGTTTAGTCATTCCACGTCATTGTTATCTGTCTCTTCAATCATGACCCCCGGAGGGAGTATAGTGGTCGACGTGATGTCGTATATTGTCGTCTGCAAAAATCTCTGTATCTCGTCATGTTTTTTAACTGATGCATATTCCAGTAATTTGATCGATCCATCTTATTGGAGATCTTCCTCGTGATCTTCGGCCTTCTATCTTTCCTTATAATGAGTTTTTCTATGTTGCTCTCAGAACATGTCCAAAGTATTTTAATTGTTGGAGACTAGGGACGTACGGTGAAATTTGAAACAGGGGAAGCAATTTATAAAAAAAATGTAAAAACACCTATTTACAATGTAATTCATTATTCTACCAGAACGAGAGTCTCGGTCATCAAAAATCTTAAACCTATTTTTCATTCGTTGGCATATTTGATCTAAAATCTGATAGTATAATCGGCGGCAGCACGATTGGACATCTCCAACATTATCAGTGCGTACGCGTTTTCTTTCTTCATACCATCATATTATTCCAGCATTTTTCAAAGTCATCTTTCTCTTTGTGTTAATAACATTTTTAAATTCGCTAATGTTTTTAAACAGAAACCAATTTCGTTTATTTTGCATTGCAATACATTAAATAAATTATCTGGGAACGTAAATATTTTCGAAAAAATCAAAGTTAAAAAAACTCCAAAAATCCTCTCGAGCTATTTATGGTTTCTGTATCCCACTTTTCACATTTTTTCCATTCTCCAAAACCCTACTAGAAATATATTTATAATATATTTAGTATTTATAATATAAATAATTCTATATATACTTATTTATATCAATAATTAAATAAAATCAATCTTCATAATTCCACAAAATCAGTCAAGAAACCCGTCATTGTCAAATGCTGGTAAATCTCATTTAAATTCACGAAAACAGCTCCAATGCAGTTGAAAAAATTGCTTATAAGCGATAGATATGCAAGAAAATTTGAACTCGCCACTCTGCGTGTAACCATAGTGATTTTTACATAGGCTGAGGAGGAGGAGAAACAAATTTGAAATCAGATTATCTGCCGACATGACTCCGAATACGAACGTAGAAATACGATCATGGCATATGGATCTGCTTACGAGTATTTTATTGCTTTGTTATTTACTGTATGACAAAAATAGAGTAAAATACGTTTCTCTTTTCTTATTAGTTACTGCTTACTGATTGTATTACTTAATTAAATATTCTCGTATGCAACTTAAAATCCTGCTTATTATGTGTTTGTTCTTTTTGTTTAATTATCTCAGTTACTCAGTGGGTACGGCATTACATACGGAAACCAAGGGAAACGATGCTTCCCTTCCTTCCGTGGACCGCACGCCCTTGTGGAGACGGTCTTTACTGAAGAGTAGTTGGCTAACTTTAAGTTCTCTTAAAATTGAATTATTTATCCTACGGTCGCGTCGGTCTAAGGAATTTTTAACGTTCGTCTCCAACAGAACATTTCAGTGGCGTCTATCTTTCTTCTTTCCGATTGTCTCAGAGTCCAAGATTCACGACCGTATATCAGTATTGGGAATATTAAGCATTTGGTCAACCTCATCTTTGACGCTCTTGTTTTATAGTGCTTCCAGATTTTGATCATTTTTGTTTTGGCAACTTTCGCAAGGTCACATCTACGTTAATCTCTTTCCGTATTAATGACCCTGCGTAGTGTCATGTTTATATATGTTGATATATGTGAAATAAAATAGTACATTGATTATGAAATAATGATTATATAAATGGGGTTTTTAAACAAAAGTTTTTTAATTATCCATTGAGTCATTAGGAGGTCTTCAGACGCCAGCCAACTGAACTTAACCTGAACTCAACTGAACCTGAACTCGAAGATTAGCAACTTAAGAGAAGAATTACAACAGACCTTTTTTTGTTTTTTGTTTCGAATGATTAAAAAATCTAAAATAATATTTGTCCAGGGCGAATCCTTTTTTAATTTATAAAAAAAGTATCTTTTTAATTATTAATTAACTCTATTCAGTTAACATACTAAATTACCTATCAAAAAATAATGTTTATCCTTTAAACAGTTCGGTACACTTCGACCTTATATCGGATCCTTTGCCGTAAGAAAATATTTGCATACATACTCAGTCCGCGCGCCCCTGTTGAATGATAAACAACATTTCCAGTTATTATTATTTAATCCTAAATTTATTTTTTCGTATCTAGGAATACATTTGTTGTTTAAGGAATTTGTAAAAAAAAACAAGATGGTTTTTGAGTGCAGGTGATTTATTTTTATACAATATTTTTTAATTTACAAGACTTTAGTGAAGAGAATAACAATCTAAATGCGGTGCACAATAAAGCAATAATTACTAAACATTCCATTTGTGGTGACCATTACGAATTCTAAATTATATACCAGCATTTTCTTTTATCATGTGCGAAACAAGGCAACGTTGGTGTATGTTGCAGGATACTTACTTTCACAAATGTGAAATATACCGGACGCAATTCCCAGTAATGTACCATTTAGGTGTAAAGGACCTCCTGCATCACCCTAAAAGGTTCACAAATATAAATTGTATAGCTATGATATGTGTTAATTAAGTAGACAAAGGGTTACCCCCGTGAAAGTAAGCAAAATGCCCTTACTTCCAATTTTTTTCATTTTTTTACGTTCTGTGTGATTAAAAAATAACACTCAACACAATTCATTCCCTTACCCATTCCCCACTACCAAAAACGTCATTTATTCGTTTTTATTTTTGTAGGTGGAATTCCATCAATTTAAAATTTTTAAAATATTCCCACGCATTGTTGAGACTTCTACATAACATGCCTATTTTTACACCTCATAACCTCAAAATGTGTTTTTTTGAAGATGGCTGCAGGTCTTATATTTTTATGTTTATGTCTTATGTTTCTTATTTTTTTCAGGTATTAACATACGGTGCGTCATCTTTAAAAATCCGAAAAATTCGTATTTAGGGAGTTTTGGGCGATTTTCCTTATTGTATATTTCAAAATAGATCAAATTAATTTTTTTCACGTTCCATATAATTCCATTACCAAAAAAGTCATTTATTCGTTTGTATTTTTTAGGTGGGATGTAATGGATTTAAAGTTTTCAAAGAATTTACACGCATACTTGAGTCTCTTACAAAAGCTCTTACTTATTTTTCTTTTTTTTTTTAGAAAATAACGCAAATTTCTTTTTTTACTATTATTGCAGGTTTAATTTTTGTATTCTGTGTATTTAATCGACCACTAAAATCCTATTTTTTTTTTATTTTTCTATAAGCTGCGTCATCTCAAAAAATCCTACAAACTCTTTTGGGGGGATTTTTATCGTTTTAATAGACTTCAAAACAAATGAATTTTTTTTTAATTATATAACTTGCGGTAACTGAGTCCTTTATGACAATAAAAAATGGGAGAAACACATTAAAACTGCCAAAAATATCGGGAGATTTTGGGGGTCTTTTGGGATTTGAACGTGTTTCCGCATTTTTAATATGTATCTTAAAGAAATCAGTTATTGAAATTGTATGTAACCTAAAAACAAAACTTTAATTTAAGTATACAAAAATTGAAATATCCGCAAAAAACTCACTAAATAACCAGTTTTTCGGGTTTTTGAAACTGGCGTACCTTATGGATTATATGGAAAATACGAAAAAATTAGAAATTATTGTTATTAATTAAATACACAAAATTAAGAAATAGACCTGCAGCCATCTCCAAAAAATTATACCTCCGCTTTTTCCAAAAAAAAAAAAAATAAAATAAAATGCATTTTCAGAATATGTTTACTCAACCTATGAGTCTATAAAAAATATAAATGTGTTTTAGAAGCTTCAAAACTTTCTTAACATCTAAAAACAATAAAAACGAAAACATTACTTTTATTGACGGGGGGAGAGGGAAAGGAGTGGATGGTTAAAATTGAGGTGAGCCCTATTTTTTGATCATATAAAATGTAAATAAATGAGAACAATTGAATTATGGGAGTGAGGACACTTCGCTCATCTTAACGGGGGGTTCCCTTTTACTTACAACAGTATAGATTCGAATTATTTTTTTATGAAAACGTTTAGTTTCAAGATATTTACTTGTCAAATCAGTTAAAAAAAGCCTATTAGCAAAATCGTCAGGGAAGCTCAAAAAGTGTTGCAACAGAAAATTGGTCTATAATAAACGATCTTCGAAATAAAACTCACAGAGCTCAATCATTTTCCCTTCCAAATCCTGAAAGTCTAAACGATTATTTCGTTAATGTGACAATTGGCATAAATTCGAACAAAAATTCCCGAGTTATTTCTGGGGAAAAATACAACAGCTAGAAATAAACAAGGAGTTGCAAAATGGGAGGTACCATGATAGAATGGGTATTTCAGAAAAAACATATGCACAACAATTATACAACAATGCAAAACATCTACAGTACAATTATTCTTCCGAACAGCTAGTAGAACTGATAGCCAGACATTTTGAAGATACCTTAGAAGATCACATAACGTTACAAAACTACAAAGATATCGACAGTTTATGCCAATTATTACAAATACGGGAAGCAGAAATGAGAGAAAGAGAAATAAGAAGATCGCAACAAAATTATAGACAACGCGAAAATCAAGACTATAGGGATAGAAGACAAAACTTTAGGAGAGATTATACAAGAAGAGAATTTATTCCGAGGAGGGAAAACGAAAATAGAGACAACGGAAGAAAACAAAGAAATCGGCAATGGAACGAAGATAGATATCGAGAAAACCAAAATAGAAATAACAACCGCACATATCAAGAAGACAGAAATGATAATAGAAGGAATGAACAGGAAAATCGTGGAAACCGATACGGGTCCGACAGACTAGGAGAAAATAGAAGAGCGGTAAACAATACGCAAATAGGTGAATATGAGGATGAGAGACAAAGCGACGGAAGAAGAAGCGAAGAAGAACAGCAAGCGTCTTTTCACGAAGGCGCTCACTAAACACAAAATAACAAACAGGAATTTTTTATCACCCGAAGGAATTTATTAAATTTGCAGGAAATAATGATAAAAGAAGTGGAGTAAAATTAAAATTTGTAGATGGTTTTATCAATGAGGAACCGATTAAAATTATGATTGATACTGGTTTGGAAATTATCTCAGTTACTCAGTTGGTACGGTATTACATACGCAAACCAAGGGAAGCGATGCTTCCCTTCCTTCCATGGACCGCACGCCCTTGTGGAGACGGTCTTTACTGAAGAGTAGTTGGCTAACTTTTAGTTCTCTTAAAATTGAATTATTTACCCTACGGTCGCGTCGGTCTAAGGAATTTTTAACGTTCGTCTCCAACAGAACATTTCAGTGGCGTCTATCTTTCTTCTTTCCGATTTTCTCAGAGTCCAAGATTCACGACCATATATCAGTATTGGGAATATTAAGCAATTGGTCCACCTCATCTTTGACGCTCTTGTTTGATAGTGCTTCCAGATTTTGATCATTTTGGTTTTGGCAACTTTCGCAAGGTCACATCTAAGTTAATCTATTTCCGTATTAATGACCCTGCGTAATGTCATGTTTATATATGTTATGAAATAAAATATTACATTGATTATGAAGTACTGATTATATAAATGGGGTTTTTAAACAAAAGTTTTTTAATTATTCATTGAGTCATTAGGAGGTCTTCAGACGCCAGCCAACTTAATTAACTGTATTCAGTTAACATACTAAATTACATATCAAAAAATAATGTTTATCCTTTAAACAGTTCGGTGCACTTCGACCTTATATCGGATCCTTTGCCGTAAGAAAATATTTGTATACAGACTCAGTCCGCGCGCCCCTGTTGAATGATAAACAACATTTTCAGTTATTATTATTTAATCCTAAATTTATTTTTTCGTATCTAGGAATACATTTGTTGTTTAAGGAATTCGTAAAAAAAACAAGATGGTTTTGAGTGCACGTGATTTATTTTTATACAATATTTTTTAATTTACAAGACTTTAGTGAAGAGAATAACAATCTAAATGAGGCGCACAATAAAGCAATAAATACTAAACATTCCATTTGTGGTGACCATTACGAATTCTAAATTATATACCAGCATTTTCTTTTATCCATGTGCGAAACAAGGCAACGTTGGTGTATGTTGCAGGATAATGACTTTCACAAATGTGAAATATGCCGGACGCAATTCCCAGTAATGTACCATTTAGGTGTAAAGGACCTCCTGCATCTCCCTAAAAGGTTCACAAATATAAATTGTATAGCGATGATATGTGTTAATTAAGTAGACATAAGGTTACCCCCGTGAAGATAAGCAAAATGCCCTCACTTCAAATTTTTTTCATTTTTTTACGTTCTGTGTGATTAAAAAATAACACTCAACACAATTCATTCCCTTACCCATCCCCCACTACCAAAAACGTCATTTATTCGTTTTTATTTTTGTAGATGGAATTCCATCAATTTAAAATTTTTAAAATATTCCCACGCATTGTTGAGACTTCTACATAACATGCCTATTTTTATACCTCATAACCTCAAAATGCGTTTTTTTGAAGGTGGCTGCAGGTCTTATATTTTTATGTTTATGTCTTATGTTTCTTATTTTTTTTTAGGTATTAACATACGGTGCGTCATCTTTAAAAATCCGAAAAATTCGCATTTTAGGGAGTTTTGGGCGATTTTCCTTATTGTATACTTCAAAATAGATCAAATTAATTTTTTTCACGTGCCATATAATTCCATTACCAAAAAAGTCATTTATTCGTTTGTATTTTTTAGGTGGGATGCAATCGATTTAAAGTTTTCAAAGAATTTACACGCATACTTGAGGCTCTTACAAAAAGCTCTTACTTATTTTTCTTTTTTTTTAGAAAATAGCGCAAATTTCTTTTTTTACTATTAATGCAGGTTTAATTTTTTTATTCTGTGTATTTAATCGACCACTAAAATCCTATTTTGTTTTTATTTTTCGATAAGTTGCGTCATCTCAAAAAATCCTACAAACTCTTTTGGGGGGATTTTTATCATTTTAATAGACTTCAAAACAAATGAATTTTTTTTTAATTATATAACTTGCGGTAACTGAGTCCTTTATGACAATAAAAAATGGGAGAAACACATTAAAACTGCCAAAAATATCGGGAGATTTTGGGGGTCTTTTGGGATTTGAACGTGTTTCCGCATTTTTAATATGTATCTTAAAGAAATCAGTTATTGAAATTGTATGTAACCTAAAAAAAAAACTTTAATGTAAGTATACAAAAATTGAAATATCCGCAAAAAACCCACTAAATAACAAGTTTTTCGGGTTTTTGAAACTGGCGTACCTTATAGGAAATACGAAAAAAATTAGAAATTATAGCTATTAATTAAATACACAAAATTAAGAAATACCAGCAGCCATCTCCAAAAAGTTATACCTACGCTTTTTCCAAAAAAAAAAAAATAAAATAAAATGCATTTTCAGAATATGTTCACTCAACTTATGAGTCTATAAAAAATATACATGTTTTTTAGAAGCTTTAAAACTATCTAAACATCTAAAAACAATAAAAACGAAAACATTACTTTTTTATTGACGGGGTGAGAGGGAAAGGAGTGGATGGTTAAAATTGAGGTGAGCCCTATTTTTTGATCATATAAAATGTAAATAAATGAGAACAATTGAATTATGGGAGTGAGGACACTTCGCTCATCTTAACGATGGGTACCCTTTTACTTACAATAATATAGATTCGAATCATTTTTTTATGAAACCGTTTAGTTTCAAGATATTTACTCTAACGATAATCTAAAACTTGTCAAATCAGCAAAAAAAAAGCCTATTAGCAAAATCGTCTGGGAAGCTCAAAAAGTGTTGCAAAAGAAACTTGGTCTATAATAAACGATCTTCGAAATAAAACTCACAGAGCTCAATCATTTTCCCTTCCTAATCCTGGAAGTCTAAACGATTACTTCGTTAATATGAGTAAAAATATAACGTCAACTGTTTTGCCGCAACAAGATCCTATTTATATCTGTGGCAAAAAGTTTATTTAATACCATCCCTTCTTTGTGAACACATACACATACCATTTCCTATCTCCCTAACTCAACAAAGGTCTCGAATTCATTCGTTTTAAGACCCGTCGATAACTCTGAACTGATCCAAACAATCATTAGTGTCAAAAGCAAATCATCTTGTAGTACGGATGGACTATCTATAGAAATGTTCTCTAATCTCACAGAAAATGTGTTGGAAATTCTCGTCTCACTAATTAATGGTACTTCGTAAAAACTAAAAAGTTAAACTTCCAAAGTGCCTAAAGACAGCCATTATTATTCCTCTTCATAAGGGTGGTGAAAAATCTGATGCCTGCAACTATAGATCTCTTGCCTTACTACCGGTACTCTCCAAAATTATTGAGAGACACATTTAAACTCGACTTATGTCCTTTATCGTTGAAAACTAACATGATATCACAATATCAGTTCGGCTTTTTAACTAATAAATATACCACTGATGCTATGTTTTCTGTACTACATGAGCTTTACCAAGCACTAAACAATAATCTTTATACTGTCACTGTTTTCTGTGACTATGCTAAAGCTTTTGATTGTGTAAATCACGACATCTTGATTAAAAAACTAAATTTCTATGGAATTCGAGGTATTTCTTTGAATTGGTTCCAATCCTACTTGAATAATAGGAAACAACTAGTTAGAGCAAATGATATTGACTCTAGTCTCAAAAACATTGTATGTGAAGTACGACAAGGTTCAGTATTGGGTCCTCTTCTGTTCCTTATTTTTATAAATGACATCACTAATTTAAAAATCAATGGGAAAATTTTTCTTTTTGTTGATCATACCAGTATCACTTAGAGCAGTCCCTTCTCACCGAACCCACACCCACGCAGAGCCACAGAGCTCACGCACATCCAGTGATGCCACAGCTACCGATTTTTCGGTAGATCTACCTGAAATGTCCGAAAACCTGTAAAATCTACCGTTCTACCGAAATCTCCTTTTTTCTACCGCAAAAACAAAATTATTACAAAATTTCTTTAGCGGATAGATTTGGCAACAGAGTTTGGTTAATTTTCAAGAATTTTTGAATCACTTTACTTAAATAGCTTGTAACACGTGCGAGCCAGGCAGCAGATATCAGATACGGATTTACTAATACTTTTATGACCACTGACCAGTCCTTTGTGCTTTTATAAATACGATTTTGGGGGTAAAATGTATCTACCTGAATGAGTGAATAGTGAAGGATTGTGGCTTATTTTGATATACATAGAAGATAATTCCAAACTAAAAATAGTATTTACTATTAAAACCTTAAACAGGAGAAACTTCTGTACCTGTACCTTTTAACTTTATTATTTATACTCGCGTATAAATACGGCTAACGGTAAACGTGCAGATACAGTTCCAGTTCGGAAACAAAGCGAAGATCAGCGAATACTTAAGGGCGATACAAGCAATTATAACGGACTTAGTGAAGATTTATTTTGGCGATTTGGTTCATTTGTGTTGCAGTGTTGATTTGTGTTTGTTGCAGAACATGATGTCATCAGAGAAAAAACGTAAAGTTGACAAAGAATGTCGAATATTTAAAAACAGTTGGACTGACACCTTTTTTGTCATAGAACAAAATGGTAACATACTGTGCCTCATATGTCATGAAAAAATATCAGTTTGCAAGGAGTACAATATAAAGCGGCATTATTTCACAAAGCACGCTTCTAAATACGATGAATACCAAGGTCAAATTAGAATCGATCGAGTAAATTCGTTGAAAAAAAATATGATCGGTCAACAGGCGATGTTCAGAATACCAACAGAAAACTCCGAGACAGCCACAAAAATTAGCTTCATGATAGCAGAAGCCATTGCCAAGCGAAGCAAACCCCTATCAGACGGAGAATTTGTCAAGAAATGCTTGGAGATGTTTGCATCGGTAGCGTGTCCGGAGCAAGAAGCATTAGTTAAAAATATAAGCTTGTCACATCAAACCATAGCAAGAAGAATTGATGACATGACCAAAAATATTGAATCGTCTTTAAAAACGCAATTGAAGAAATGTGTTTTTTACAGTTTCGCACTCGACGAAAGTACTGATGTATCAGATACTGCACAGTTGGCAGTTTTTGTAAGAGGGGTAACAGAAGACTATACCGTGATCGAGGAATTGCTTGATTTGCGTTCAATGAAAGATACAACCACCGGAAAAGATATCTACGAAGAAGTAAAGAGTTGCATAGAAAAATATGAACTACGAATCGAAAATCTTTGCGGATTGACTACAGACGGTGCGCCAGCAATGACAGGAAGAACAAGTGGTTTTGCAGCTTTAATGCGCAAGAACGTCACACATACAATCATACAGCATCATTGTATTATTCATCAAGAACAGCTGTTTGCAAAAGTACTTGAATTGAAACACGTGATGGATAAAGTAGTGCAGACAGTTAATTTTATACGTGCAAGAGGACTGAATCACAGACAGTTCCAGGCTTTTCTGTCTGATGTCGGTTCAGATCACGAAGATATCGTGTACTTCAGTAGCGTTCGCTGGCTCAGTATAGCATCCACACTTAAACGATTCTATTCGTTGCTCGACGAAGTAAAGATTTTTCTTGAAAACAAAGGTCAAGAAATTGATTTCCTAACTGATGAGCAGTGGTTGGCTGATCTGGCCTTCCTGGTTGACATTACTAAGTACCTCTCTGATCTTAACTTAAAACTGCAAGGAAAAGATCAATTATGCACGCAGTTTTATGAACACATTCAAGCTTTCACAAATAAGCTCATATTGTTAGAAAAACAACTGGAACAAAAACAGTTGGTTCATTGGGAGACTCTATCTGCCAGAAATCAAGAAATGTTGGACTTAGCCAAGTACGTGTCATTGTTGCAAAGATTGAGGAATGAGTTTGAAGATAGATTCGTAGACTTCAAATTACAAATTCCTAACATGAAAGTGTTCCAAAATCCGTTTGAAATTGAAATTGATGGTGCTGTGCTGAACTTACAGATGGAATTGATTGAACTGCAAAGTGACTCTCTTCTAAAAACGGCATATCAAAGTTGCCTTCCGAACGGATTAATTGAGTTTTATAAAAAATATATTAATCGGAACCAATACCCAAACCTTACCAAATTAGCTCTTCAAAAAATATCTTTATTTGGTAGTACATATATTTGCGAGCAGCTTTTTTCTCGCATGAAATATAATAAATCGAAAACGAGATCATCTTTATCAGACAATCATCTGACAGGCATTCTGCGCATAGCTACTTCTAAAATACCAGCTGACATAGATACACTGTGCAAACAGAAAGAATGTCAAACATCTCATTAGTAATAAGGTTTTTAGAGTGATAAGTAAAACTAAGGTTTTCCTCCTTAATAACGTAGGGACGTAGACAATATTCTTGTATATTTTTATTAACTGTTGTTTTTTTGTTAAATATTTCATTGACTTCAATTTTTTATTGATTGATTTTCTTTTGTGTGTATATAAAAAATACCTAGGTATTTGAAATAAAGATATCCAACTTATTTACTTTTTTTTTCTAGGTACTTATATTATAAGTACCTACTTCCTATTTAACCTACTTATCTACTTAAGTTACTGTTTTTTACTAAAAAAAGGTAGTTTATCTTTCAATACTTGCTGCCCATACTTAAAGTATCACTTTTTTGCAATGTAATAGCAAAAAAAGCAAAAAATAAAGACTACCGAAATTTGACGATTTTTACCTAAAAAAATCTACCGCAATTTGATGGATTCTACCTGAAAATTAGCAGCAGCCTACCGAAATTTTGTCCAAGACCTTTGGCAACACTGCGCACATCCATCCATCCAATAGTCAGTCGGCCCGCTACAGTTACAAAATTACAAATCCAGCCCTCCACAAAATTATGTTGGACAGGCCTGACTTAGAGCAACTCAACTATAGCATCTCTTCATGAAAATATAACTTCGGATCTACTGACTATAAAGACCTGGTCTGACTCTAATTTACTCTCTTTTAACGTAGATAAAACAGTAGAATTATCCTATAAAGGAGCTCTTCAACCTTTGCCTCTTAATAACAGCCAGATCAGTACCGTTGATTCTGTAAAATTTCTTGGTATTTTTTTAGACAGCAACCTCAAATGGTCCCCTCATATCGATTCGTTAAAGAACGAATTCGATAAGAGCTCTTCGATATTCTTTCTTTTCCTGGCGATTTTCTATTGCTTTATTTCCGTAATGCTTCCTGTATCTCTGGGTCTTCAATGTTTATTTCTTCGTTTGTTTTCATTTCAGGTGTTGGTGTTTCATTATCGTCACCTTTAGCAAATATAGATTAAGATTCTATCCAAGTTTCCTTCTGAATGCGTTTCGTTTTTATTAGTTCGTTTATCTATTTCCTTTGTCCTCTGATCATTCTTTATATTTTCTTTTTGTTCTGTAGAAATCATGTTCCATCTCTATTGAGAAGCTCTCTGAGTTTTCCCTTTTTATTTATCAGACTAAAGTGTTCGTTTCGTTTATAATTCGTTTCGTAATTTCGTTTATTATGATCCGTTTATAGTGGTTGTAAGCCTATTGTGTCTGTTTTGTTTTATCTTTTCACATTTTATCTTCACTTCCTCTTTAACCATGGGATTTTCATTTTTGATATATCAATATTAGTTACTTTCCTCTCTCCAAGTGATTGTGTTGCGGCGTTAATTATGTTACTTTTGAGTTATTCCCAGCTTTCCTCGATTTTATTGTTTCCTAATATTCCATTCGCAGCAATCTTCTCAGATATTCTTTTTCTGTATAAAGTAAAACAAATGTTTCGGATATTAGAAATTAAATTTACCTTACAAATTCCTGATGTCTTATCAATAGCAGCAATTATGGTCTTCATACAAGGACAGTGTCTTACTACAGTAACATTTGTTTCCATTAGAACATCAGAATATGATGCTGGTCCAGATAACTAAAAGAAAATATCCAAATTAGTTTTTGAACATGTTATTAGCAATCGGAGAATATTTTGTACTTTCAATAATTAAATTTTCTACTTTGATTAAATTTGTTAAGGGCATAGGCGGAAAATGTCGCTGTAATGTGTTTTAGATGCACTTTTTTTTCAAATCCTGAGAAAATTAATAAGGATTTTTGAAACATTTAAACGCAGAATTAAAGATTGCATTATTACCGAGGGCTAACATTCCCTGAAAATTTATATAATGTTTAGTTTAATAAGTTACAGGGGTGAAAAACAAAAGATAAAATTAAGTGTGATTTTAATTTCAAATGTCTCATTCCAAGAAACTTCTTTCTTATTCTATGGGACTTTCGGAACTTGGTAATAATGTAGTTGTTCAATCTCTGTTTAAATTTTTCAAAAATGTTTATTAGTTTTCTCGGGATTAGAAAAAATGGATGCATTTAAAACACTTTGGAGCGACATTTTGCGCCTATGCCCTTAAGAAATCAAAATACAGGGTGGCTGGACGAAATCGAAATAAAGAATTTACTAGGAATTACGACAAAATTTTTGAAAAACCCAGCGATAGGTAAATTTTTTATTATAGGGGGACATATTTGTACGTTACTTTGAATTATTTTTACTTTCACCCCCAACCCATGGTAAGAATCATCCCAACATTTTTTATTAGTCAAAAAAGATATCGTTTGAAAGCCCTTGGGACTCCATGTTCATAAGTTTTTCAATGTTTTAGTACGGTCCCATACCTTATTTAATTTATTTAACAAGAGTTTTAAATTTCTTCTCCTTTCTCACAATCCTTAGTGCCCTTCAGGGCGTCGGATGTAGGGTTCTGCGTCTTATCCATTTCTTCTGTGCACTTCTATTGGTGGCCAGATTCTTCATGTGTCTTATAGTCATGTCTCTCTTTTCACCTTATATTCCTACATCATGGATTTGGTCCATCACTGTCTTCCTCGGTCTGCCCTATCTTCTTTTTTTTCCTATTTTGGCTTCATGGAGCTTCTTTGTTAGTCTATTTTGTTCCATTCGCTCTATGTGGCCGAACCAATTGTTCGTTTCCGACCTCCTCATTATCGGTGCTAGCTCCAGTTTTCTCCTTATATTATCTTCATTTCTAAATCTTTCAAATTTAGTAACTCCAGCTATTCTTCTCATAATATATGTCACCTCGGTCGCTTTATTATTGATTCACGTTTCTTTTGCACAATCCGTATACTCTGAGTTTAGTTTTTTATCTACATATTTATGGTTTCCCAAAAATTGTATTATTTAATAAGTAATACACGTTAGTAGTTCTTCAGTTTATTACTTCCTTTCATGTCCGTGTCCGTGTCCGTGTTCCTGAATAATCAGGAAAAGTAACATAAGCACACAGGAAACGATTTTTAAAAATGGCCACCAATGTATTGCATTCGCAGATGATCTAACATTATTATCGACAAGTAAGAAAGAGCTAACAAAATTAATGAGCAATATAATAAAACAAGCCAAACCTTTTGGTCTTCTCATAAATAAGGAAAAGAGAAAATACATGATAATGGGAGAAACAGATAAAGAAAATGAAGACAATTTCACATTGGAGATAGAAGGAGAAAATGTATGCGCATTTAAAAGAGTTTCAGAATTTACATACCTGGGTGTAAAAGTAGATGAAAAGGGACATGGGGAAGGGGAAATAAAAGCAAGAATAGCAAAAGCAAACAAAAAGTATGGAGCATTGCGTCCATTAATGAAATCCAAAGATGTGTCAAGAAAAACAAAAATAAGAATCTACAAAACAGTTATCAGACCTACAGCTACATATGCATGTGAAACATGGGTGCTTAAAAAATCAGAAATAGACCTTTTAGAAAGATGGGAGAGGAAAATACAACGAGCAATATATGGAGGCGTGAAAATAGACGGTCAATGGAGAAGAAGAAATAATAAGGAACTTGAAGAACTATATAATGAACCAAAAATAACGACGGCAATCAAAGCACAGAGAATCCGATACTTAGGACACATAGAAAGAATGGGAAAGGCGAGAATGCCAAAAATGGTTCTATTACGTAAGCCAATACAAAAAAGAAGAATAGGAAGACCAAGAAGGAGATGGAAGGACAGCGTATATGAAGACTTAAAACAAAGTAATATTGTAAACTGGAAAGAAAAAGCTTTGGACAGAAAACAATGGAAGGAAGTGGTGAAGAAATGTATGGAAAGACTATAATGTTAAGTGTAGTATTAAGTGTTTTATACAAACAAAAATGTAATATTGTATATATTATAGTAGTATAGGATATAGCATTATATATAAATATGTAATAGTAATTGTAAGGAAAAATTAAATCTTTCAGCCCTAGGCCTTCACGGCCTGTTGAGCTTAATAAATAATAAATTCATGTCCGTGTTTCTATTAACTGTTATTCTATTTTCCAAATATTCAAAAGTAGATACCTACTTAGTGGAGTCACTGAAGGTGGATATGAGCTATTACCTCCGATTTCGTTGAACCTCCATCGATTTGCATGAAAATTGCTGAGTGGTTAGAGGATATCTCAAGGAACAAAATAGACATGGTGCCAACTTGCGCTTTTACCCTGGGGGTGGATGCCACCCCTTCTCGAGGGTGAAAATTATTTTATTAAAAATAACCCCACAATTCGATAGAAGGACAAATTTCAAGCAAAACTTGTTATATAAAGTTATTAAAATAAATCAAAACTTTTTGAGTTATTAAAGAACAAAGATTTTAATTTTTCTTGAGAAAATGCAAGCTTTTTACCAATTTTTCATCAATAACTCAAAAAGTGTAAGTTTTTACAAAAAACTTATTATTATCAAAATTGAAGCTAATAAAAAATGAAATAAACCTCTTACTGCAAAAATCATTTAATGTTAACTAAAAGTGAGTTATAGGTAATTGAATATATACTTTTTTCGGCGAATAAAAAACTAAGTATTCAGGCTGAAATAACGGGAAACTGATTCATTTTATAACATAAACCTATTAAACATTTGTCAAAGTACTTAAAAATATCTATTAAATGAGCCCCCGAACATGTTGATAGCGTTAAAATTGATGATCCAATTTTTTTTCAAAATTCATCTTTTAAAAATTTTTCCAAAAAATGTTATTGTTTTTTTTAATAACTCCATTCGTGTTTACGATATCAGGTTCATCTAAAAACTTTTTAAAAGTTAATTCCAAGTGCTATTTAAGTACGTTGAACCTAATCTTTTAAACCCCTTACTTTTTAAAAATAAAAGGTTATATGACCCCGGTTGCATGGTTCCCGCAGCAAAATTTAAGATTTAAACGTTTCTATCTCGGTTATTTTTTACCCTATAGAAATAGTAAAACAGGTAAAATATTTAGCATAGAAAAAACTAAAATTGGGTTATATATAATTTTTTACGTATATTGAGTATTTTTGGAGTTATTATCAAAAGAACATGAGAATTACAATAATTTTAAAAACTATGATTTTTTTAATTATATCTCTTTTTTTAATATGCATTCTAAACCGGTCAAAATTATCAAAAACCGTACTTATGCTAATATAAAGAAGTCTTTGTAAGGATTACTATACATTTTAATTTTTGTGGAAATGGCGTATGTTTTATTTTTCACTTTTTCCTAAAAAATTCAAAACGGTTCTTTTATTTTCATTATAACTTGCTTAATTTTAAAGCTATTACCTTGTTCTGAAGCTCATTTGATAGGTATTCCGAAGTAATTTAGCAAATGTTTAGCAGGAATATTTTATACATTGCATCGTTTTCCCGTTATTAAAGCTTGAGTACTTAAATTTGAGTACTCTTCGAAAAAGATACACATTCAATTGCCAATAACTCACTTCGAACTAACATTAGTTTAGTTCTTTATGTCAGAAATGTATTCAATTTTTATTATCTTCAATTTCAGTAATAATAATTTTTTTGTAAAAGCTTATAGTTTTTGATTTATACGTGAAAAACCGATTTAAAGCATGCGTTTTTTTACGAAAAAATAAAATCTTTGGTCTTTAATAACTCAAAAAGTATTGATTTATTTTAAAAACTTTATATAACAAATTTTGCTTATAATTTGTCCCTATATCGACCTATGGTATCATTTTTAATAAAATAATTTTCACCCACGAGAAGGGGTGGCATCCACCCCCAGGGTGAAAGCGCAAGTTGGCATCATGTCACCTTTGTTCCTTGAGGTATCCTCTAATTACTCACCAATTTTCATGAAAATCGATTGAGGTTCAACGAAATCGTAGGTGAAAACCTTCAGTGACTGCACTAACTTGTTGTATTACTTGTTCCTTTACTTTTATATTTGTATTCCTTTCATTTTTCTCATCTTCATTTATTATCATAAGTTTTTTATTGAGATTCGTTTCCATCTTTAAGTTGTGCATCTCTTTCGGCTAAATGTCTAGTTTTTGCATGTTTTTACTGGTAGGTGTTCTAAGACCAGTAATAGAAATTCGCAATTCATAAAATCGGTTTAGCTCTGGAAGATAAAAATTAGCGTACTTACCAGTTTTCGTTTTTCTAAATTGTAGGGTCGCGGTCGTGGAGGCATCTAAAAAAAAAACTAAATATAAGATACCATCTTCAAACAGCTGTAGCTCCCTGAGGAACATTTTCAGCCTAGGTGAATTGGGTTAAATTGTGTTAAAATTATCTGACGAATCTCTGGTGTTTCTTTGTCATAATATAATGTTGTATATGGTAGGGGAGCAAAGTATGCTAAATGTGCAGTCACTCGAGCGTTATGGGGACCTATTGGGTTGTGAAGATTAGGTTCTAAACCAAAAAAAGTGCAGTAAAGTTTTCCATTTTAATGGGGATTATATTAAAAGTTACTTATTTTTACGTAAGGAATCCAAATCTGCAATAAAAAATGGGGGCTTATATTTAAGATTTTAAAATAACCCTGCACCCCACCACCGTGGGGGTCGTGTTTGGTGCTATTCGATAGAGTTTTCAAAAATATTGAATACGTGTATTTTTCAGTTTTTAGATCTGATGTTCATTTCGCGAAATATCGTGGGATTCGTATTTAAAATATTAAATTTACCCCCCACTCTCCGTGGGAAGTCGTGTTTGGTATCATTCGATAGATTTTTGAAAAATATTGAGCACGTATTTTTTAGTTTTTTAATCTATCATTCATTTTGCGAAATATTCGCTTTTTCTCGTGAAACTTTGGGACTCACCCATTTCCTTACGCCCCGCTCAAATCGTCAGATTTTTGAAATATATGCTTCTTCTCATCACCATTTTTCAGTGTGTCACAAATGATAGAAAAAAAGGTAAGTCCGTGATAATATACATTTTAGTGACATGACATTTTAGTTAAATCTGACAGTTGTCACATTTTAATTGCAATTTGGCACAAAAACAAATCAATATTGTTTATTGCATTTATAAAATGGTATCTTCTTTGATTTGTATAGTCTTATAAATTGTATAGATTATATTCGTAGATATATTATATAATTTGTAAATAATTTGTTTTCGATTATAGCGGCGTCTATTGTCAACTAGAATAAATGTTATAAATGATGTCACCGACAAAATGTAATCACCGACGTGCGTTTTTTTCTGTCACATGCAATTTAATGCATTAGAAAGAAATCGAAAAACTGTGATGCACTGAAAGATCCTCATGAGAAAAAGCATACACTGTTTTACATGTACTTAACTTACCTTATCTTATGTAATCTGACGATTTCGGGTTTTCTTCTAAGAATAGTTTTTTTTCAGCCTCCCCCCCTAAACGAACTCCTCTGCATTAAGAGCCAATGTATGGTAGTGGTACATTTTCAGGGTAGAAAGTTTCTCCGCATGTAATAATCTGACGCGCTCGAGTAACTGCAAAAATCCTCGCTTGGCTCCCCTGCCAATACTAATATAATGAGACAAGTAAATAAACAAAGGAAATAATTTGTAATTTTTTGCTTTGCATCACTTAATTTACAACACGATAATTTACCTTTGTGAATCCCCAGCCTGCAACTGTAAGTTGTGTACCTACTCGTATCTCAGCATCTTGATCTGGTAAACTGATTGGCTGAATCTTGTCAGAGAAAGTCACTTTTTCTGCTAACTAAAATTCGTTAAAAATAAAAGTTATGTTCCAAATATATTACATTTTAAAAATTAAGAAATAAAATTGCACTTTAACTGACCCCACACACTATTTATATACTGGATAGTGAATCGTAAATGGGTCATAGGAAACTCGATGAAAAATTCTAAACTGTGGAATTCCTGGTTCTCTAGGTCGAATTATTTTACGTCCAAACCCAAACCTTACCTCTAATCACTCATGAGAAATTATTTGTAGAAGACTAAAATCTGTATTTTAAAACTGTACTACGAATTCCAGCATATTCCAAAATTTTGCCAGAATATAATACATTTTCCAGAGAACTACTATTTGTCCAACCGTCAGAGATTTGACTTCTAAAAATAATACAAACAAGTTGAATTTTGACAATATCAATTTTGGGATCCCAAAAAGATGCAAAAAGTTTGCCATTCCTAGCTTCGAGCTTCCTCTAAAATTCCTCTTATAGGAAGGGGGAACAGAAAATATTTATTATCCTTCGGATGACCAAGGGGGTAAATTTTGACCCCAATTGTTGTTTTTGTTTAATAAATTTAGAAATATTTTAAATTTTCACTATTTTTTTATTTGATTTTAATATCATTCTTGATACACTCATACTTATTTAGTAAAAAAAAAAAATTCGTATATTTTACGAAAAAAAAAATATTTTATGAATTTGGGGTCAAAGATGAACTCCTTTGGCCTTTCATGTTCCAATTTTATATTAAGTAAATACCGTCCATTATGTGGAATTGTTTGTAAGAAAAATTATTCCAATATTGAAAAAAATTGTTTGTTAAACCTGTGGTAACGTAAATTAGTGTACCTAGGTACCTATATTTTAAAATTTCTTTAGTTCTCAGTTCAGAATGATGATTCCTGTTTTTGTTCAATTGTAATTAAAATGTTTTACTAATGTTTATTTATTATTTATTGATACTACACTAACATTAAAATTACGAATACATTATTTTATTTCTTAAAACAACTTAATTTTTTTGTCAATTCTCATTTTTGACTGGGAGTCATTTTTGATCTCCGTTGGTCATCCGTGTAACAAAAAAAGATTGGTCATCGGAAGGTTAACCAAGAATTGTACGCCGTAGAAAAAAAGGATTCCAACAACGAAAATATAGCTGAGAATTTAAACAAAAAAATTTGTTAACACTTTATATGTAGAATGAACCGTTCTTTCAGAAACAACGCTTGAAACCACTGGCAATATTTATCGTCAGATACGCGCGCGAAATCAATTTTTTAAATAAAATAAAATAAAGTAAAAATACTGGATAGAAGAAGATAGAATACAATATTCTGAAGTGAATTTGTGAGCCGGCATTACAATTATATTATAGGTTCCTATTTTTTTTAGTAAACTTTAACTGCTTCTCAATATCTGGAATTTCTTTATGATTATCTGGTGCCACAGCTGAATCAGGATTTTCAAATTAGAATGTTTTGAGATTCCAATACGATGAGACTCTCCTATGACTGTCTCCTAAAGTACGAAATTACAACACCAGAAAATCAGGCTTAACATACCTACCTAGAAAACCCGAAGGGATCATTTTGGCCCCAAGTTCTTAAATCAATAAAAACTCAGTTTAAAGAAATTATGTCAACTCTAGACGATCGAATCTGAGTTTAGTTTTTAGTTTCATTGTTTAACATATTCGCTGCCTATCAAAACAGCATACAGTTTACAGTTTTTGACATTTGTCACAAATTGCCTTGTTACAGCCGAGGCACTGATTGGAAGTATGATTTCCTTTACAAAATATTCAACTAACATTTTTTTCGTTTTTGTATAGTAACGTTGCTAATTGTTGGTAGAACCGGTGTTGCTGGGTGTAGTACCAGATTTCGGGAGGTAACGTACGGAGCCCATAATTCTTCACACAGCCGAAGAATAAACTTACGAAAACTGAGTGTACTTTCAGCTATTTCTTTGTTAATAATCCATGCATTTATTGCTCAAGAGTATGATCAAACACGTGCAGACGTGTAGACGTGCATAGGCCATGCATCGTCTTGAAGCAACTTTTGTAGTATAAAGATGCGCCATTTTATCCTTTACACCAACCCCATATTTGGTTTGTTTATAAAAATTAGCTGTTTCAGGAAGTATCCAGTATCCACTGATTGATGTAGGGAGTTCAACAAAATCACATTTTTATCACTCTTCCCTTGGTATTCAGTAAGTGTTATTTTTTCGTCGCTCTGTAATGTAAGGGTAAAATACAATTTTCTATTTTCACATCTTACGCTTAGAAAATCTGTTGCGACTTAAAGTACACACAAGATTTTTTGATATCTTTGGTAGTGCCTTGGCAAATTTCAACGAAGTGAAGTAGTTACCTGTCGTAACAGTTTTGTCCTTCCCCAGTTGATTTTCCATTATCCGCAAAACAACGTGTTCATCAGCAATTTTATCTTTATTACGTAGATGATCAGTACCAGTAAAAGTGTAACCATTTACAATAAGCAAGCAACAAACATACATACATATAATTTTACCCATCCGACAGGAATTTGAAAGAAAGACTCGTCGAATTTTCGAAAAACGAAAAACTTACACAGGGCCAATTTGGCCCCTTCAGACTTCTATGGTAGATTGGTTAGAAAAACCATTTATAAAATTTAGTACAGAATAATTTTTTGGTTAAATAAGACTTTATCAGTAGAAAAAACTAAATGTATAGTGATAAGTAAAGTACCGCGTAGATGCAAGCTAGAAATAGACGGCAAAATTGTAGAACAAATAATGAAGTTTAATTACCTATTAGTAGAGATCACTAGTGACAGGAATATAAGAACAGATACCACAACACAAGCAACAAAAGCGGCAAAAGTGGTTACCTCCGTGAAACCATATGGAGAACCAAATATCTTACCACGGAAAGCAAAATAAAAGTATACAAGACAACAGATGTTGACAAGTTTTCAGATGTTACCTTCTCCTCAAGGGAAGACGCCACTCCGTTTTTTAGGGTGGATCCTTACTATATGTGTGTGTTACGTTGTTTGGGTCCAGCTAGTGATAACTATTAATTATTTGTTTCAAAAAACAAAATCGCAATATAAGTAAAAGTGGACGATGAATTAACTGACCCAATTGAAGCCGGCAATGGGATAAGACAGGGGGATTCCTTGCAAAAAACAACTTTAAATAATCTACTATGCGGAGGATACAGTACTAATCTCTTAAAGTGAAGATGATTTACCATGTATGCTGCACCAATTCAACATAATCGCCAGAAAATTTAACATGTTAATTTCCTCACAAAAGACAAAATGCATGGTTATAATAGCAGATCCAATAAGATGTAAATTGGAGCTGGAAGGTCAGATAATAGAAAAAGTGACGGAGTTCAAATACCTAGGCATCACACTGTCTAGCTACTGAAGGTTCGAAACAGAAGTGGAAGATCAATTGAATAGAGCAAACAGAGCCGCAGATTGCCTGAATGACACAATATGGAGAAACACAAATATCGGAAAAGAAGTGAAAGGCATAATTTACAAAACAGTCATCAGACCAATAATGACATAAGCGGCAGAAATTCGACCAGACGCAGAGAGGACAAGAAGTTTGCTCAAAACAGCGGAGATGAAAACCCTTCGATGGTAAGAAAAAAATCGATGGTAAGAATCTATGGGACAGAGCTAGAAGTACAGATATACGACGGAGATGCAAGGTGTGTAACATTAATAACTGGGTAAGAAATAGAAGAATAGAATGGAATGACCACATAAGCCGAATGACAACAAATAGGATAGTCAGGACAGCGAGAGACGGTTCCCCAATAGGAAGACGATTAGTGGGAAGACCACGAAAACGATGGAACGACAAGTTACTAGAGGCACATTAAAAAAAAACAGACAGAATCATGTCTATACGAAAAGAGGAAGAGAAGAAGAAAAAACGAAATATGATCTCCTTAACTGGCCTGAAGATAGGACAGATAATGTAAGTCCCGAAACCGGTCGCCATTTTCTAAGATCAAAATAAGAACATATTTTTAGTATTGACCTTTTTTATTACCAAATTGTATAATGGACTCACACTTGCAACCGTTTTATCATTTATTATAAGTCAATTGTATTAATCAAACAGCAGTTTTGGTTAACCCTGTAGAAAGAAATATTCAAATTATTTCATCATTACAAAGGTGATGAGGAGACCTTTCAAATGACATGTTCATGACATCGCCTTATATTTGAAAAATTCTTCGATTATGTCACTACGCCAACACTGATGAAACAATGTATAACACATAATAGCAATTATGTGGCCATTCAAAAATTAACATTAACGTGTTATTGTTTTTTAAAGTCGCGTGATTCCAAAAAAAAAAAATTTGTTCCATATATTTTCTTACTGCAGAAATATGTCTTTTTCACAATAAGACATGACATGTTTCGATTTTGTTGAGAATTTATGTGACACTTGCTGAGTGCCGACAGAAGTGAGTACTTCATAGATTCGATTATATTCGGTTAGATTCAATTCGATTCCATTCATATAGTTTAATTTTATTAACCCAGGATGGGTAGAGCCGTAAGAAAAATCTAACATTTTATCTCTGTCAGGATATAATTTCAATATTAAACCAGTATAGAATAACATATTAATTTTTGATTTACTTTGTGTTTAATAAATATATGAGCTGTAATAGAAAGTAAATAAGGTTTAGCCAACATTTCTTTCCTTATATTGGTCGCAAGACTAAAATCTAAATAACAATAATTGCTAAATATACAAAATATAATAATACCTACTTTAACTAATGCTATATCATAGTCGAAAATCCTCTGTGGTCTGAATTTCTCATGTACTTCTACAATGTCTAATTTTATGGTAGTATTTGCACTAGTCAGATTAGATGTTCCAGCAATGACTGAGACTGGATATCTGAAAAAAATAATATTTAAAAATATTAAGAGCAAACAGTAGCTATCAACAGGTAGCGAAAACACGTTCCAAGATTGCGGCTCTAATTTTGAATATTTTTTCGAGATATTTGCCACACGTATTCGTAATATAATAAAGAATGGCGGTACAGAGCCCAATTTGAAAAATATATTAATATGTGGAAATTACTCTGTAATTAAATAAAATATTAAAAAAACGAGCCTGTACCGCCATTAATAAGAACAAAAAAATACACTTTCTTCAAATAAACTTTTTCATCCGATGCCTAGATTTTGTGTCATTTTGGAACTACTAATGAAACAAAAATTTTTAGTAGTTCCAAAATGACACTAAATCTAGGTATCGGATAAAAAATTTATTTGAAGAAAGTGTATTTTTTTGTTCTTCTTAATGGCGGTACAGGCTCGTTTTTTTAATATTGTATTTAATTAAAGAGTAATTTCCACATATTAATATATTTTTCAAATTGGGCTCTGTAACGCCATTCTTTATTATATTACAAATACGTGTGCCAAATATCTCGAAAAAATATTCAAAATTACAGCCGCAATCTTGGAACCCGTTTTTGCTACCTGTTGATCGCTACTGTTTACTCTTAAGAGTAAACAGTAGCGCGTCATCAATATTTTTTTTTCGAATGTTCTGCGAACCTTAGAATATAAAATAAACTAGGAAAAAGGTTGCAAATGGCGATCAGCTGTCAGATTTGCTTTCTATCTCCAGTGACGTACCTTTGAAAGAGGGAAGAAAAGAAATTCTTAAGGATTTGGTTACATCTTTGATGTTAAACAAACGGCTATAGATCAAGACAAAATACGTATTAATATAATATTTTGTTGAAAAGTCAGTTAAACATTTTACTATACTAACAACTTCAGTTAACTGATTGCTTATAGAGGAGCTTTACCAGATGGTACGCCTATGAACCCAGCTGATCCAATACACAAACACCTTTTTCCTCGTTGACAAAAACTTATGAGTCATCCACAGACGTTCAAAATGACCGATTCGGCTAGAAATTTAAGGTGTTGTTGATATATGACAGACTCCTTCCTGTTTATTTTATATTCTACGCTGCGAACTTTCAACAGTGTGTCGGTAATACAACAGTGACAGTGACATAATACCCACTATAAAAAACAATAATTATTATACTTATAGGCGCGCTAAATATCGCCAAGTCAGTCACGTTCGATTTCTTGTTAAAGAAAATCGATTTTTAGTAGTTCAAATGTGGCACAAAATCTAGGCATGGGATAAAAAAATTTATTTGAAGAAAGTGTATATTTTTTCGTTCTTCCTAATGGTGGTACAGGCTCCTTTTTGCAATATTTTATTTATTTATAGAGTGATTTCCCCATACTAACATATTTCTCAAATTTGGCTCTGTACCGCCATTATTTATTATATTACGAATATGTGTGCCAAATATATACAAAATATTCAACATTTCAGCCGCAATCTTGGACCGCGTTTTCAGCGCGCTGCTGTTGCCTCTTAAGTTATATTGGTTTATTTATATAGCATTTTAAAGTCGTATAAAAAGAGATTTAAAAAATAGTTACAACAGATCTTTAACAAGAGATCAGCTTGCGCTTTATTATTAAAAACCCAATATCACAAGATTTTTTTAGTAACTTGTAACCCAAATTAAACAGTTTGAATAATATAGTAGTAATATAACATTTTTATTGCGTCTCCTTTCGGAGGTCGGCGATTCAAACCAATACTACACGAAAAATTTCTGCGGATGATCGGTGAAGCATCTCCTTAGGTCCTTCAGTCATGAGTTCTGATCTCTTCGTACTGACCTTTTGCACTGTAATTTGCCGTATACTAGAATTTATAGTAATTCAAAATCTTTTACCTCTCATTACATGGCCAAAGTGTTTTCCTAAGTTTATCATGCTTAGCAGCTCTTTTTTGTTTACTCATGCGCTGAATCACTTCATCGTTGATAATATTTTGATTTTATGAAACTGTGAATATTGGACAGTCTGTAATTTCTAAATATTTCGAATGGGTTTTCTTATTTTCAACATCACTTGCTTAATTTTTGATGCTATTACCTTTTTGTTGAGCTCATTTGATAGGTATTCCTCAGTACTTTGACAAGTGCTTAATAAGTAGTATGTTTTATAAAATGCATCGTTTTTTCATAATTTAAGCTAAATACTTAGAGTTGAGTACTCGTCGAAAAAAGAAAGACATTTAATTACATACCTACAACTCATTTTGAATTAACATTAAAAGGTTTCTCGACGAAGTTGATAATATTAAAAAAATTATCTAACAATAAAACACTGAAAACGTTTGTTTTCTATACTTCCAAAAAATTTATTCTAACTTATAACTATGTGACTGCAGCTGTTTCTGCCTTAAATAAAGGCCTTAAGCTATCTTTATTAGAATCTATGGAAATTAATAAATAAGAAAATACAGATATAATTATTCTGAATGAACAACTCGAGACAAACAGCTCCCCACTCCTCAACCTGTTCAGTTAAAGACTTTAAAAAGGCAAACCCACAGTAAATTAATACCCACAGTAAATTAAATGTTTGCTTTTGCTGCCAACACAATACATTCACCTCAAACCCTGAAGAGGACAAAATCCTAAACGGGGAAGCACATTGAACGCATTTCTTCTGAACATTATCCAGACAAGCAAATCAAACAATGTAGTAGTAGTAGTAAATTAAATCACTTGAGAAAGGCACTCTGCCGAAATAGCTGCAGTCACATAGTTATAATAAATTTTGTGGAAGTATAGAAAACAAAGGTTTTCAGTGTTTTATTGTTAGATAAAATGAACTTCCATCAAGTAACGGTCGAATCCATCAATTATTAAAATTTATGCTCTAAGGTTTCTCGACTAAGGAATTTATTCGATTTTGTATTGTCTTCAGTTTTGTTAATAATAACTTTTTTGGAAAAACTTTAGTATAACAATAGTTTTTGAGTTACTGATGAAATAGCGCTTTAAAACTATTTCACGAAAAATTAAATCTTTTGATATTCAATAACTCAAAAATATTGATTTATTTTAATACCCTGATATAACAAATTTTGCTTAGAATTGGTTTTTCTATCAATTTATGGGGTTATTGTTAATAAAATAATTTTCATCCCCGGAAACTGGTAGCATCCACCCCAGTGTAAAATTGCAAGTTGGCCCCATATCACTTTTGTTTTTTGAGATATCCTCTAACCACTCACCAATTTTCATAGCAATCGATGGAGGTAAAACTAAATCGGAAGGTTAACCTTCAGTGACTGCACTGTGGAAAGTGTATAATAGGAATATTTGTAATATTTAGTTTTTATAATTAAACCTAGATATTATAATAGATGTCTTCCTTTAGTCCATAAATGTCATTAAACTTACCTTTTATTCAAGAAACAAGTTGCAGCTGTTAGTACCCATTCTTCACTTATCAGAGACCCACCGCACAAGTGACCTAAATTCTCATTCTGAAGTGAAACTATCCATGGGTGATCCTCTATGGAGGCCTCCTTCCCACCAAAAATCCGTAAATGGCTTCCTTTAAAAACGAACAAGTTAGTATACAATTAAATAAAAATCCGATTTCCCATCGACAAATAAAAAAAAAGTAGGTAGTTTTCTTTTAATACCAGAAATGCAGTTATAGAAAATTGTAACTGAAAATTTTATGTTATTTATTATTTCATAATTTCGAATACTTTCTCTTTCATACACCGACTATAATACTGCGCATAGGCGCCATCCCCCACCGGCACTTTTAGAATCTGTGTACTATGATTTGTTTAAACCTATAAAAGTTTAGTATAACCAAAGAATATAGACGTGAGTAGAAGGGTACTGGCCTGTAACGCTTTAGCATAGGATTTTGTAATTTTGTGTTCCCACTGAGTAGGTGCATAGACCTGACAACAACTACGGAGCTTACACGATCTCACCACCGCCCACACCGCGGCCGCAATATCCCTCGTCAAGGAGCCTGCTTTGAAGTGACAAATAAACGTGACCATCTGTTCCATATAAAAGCTTCTTCTGGGAGAGGATATATTCTTTGTTATACCGCGAGGGGTAACTGCATGGTAATCTCTCGCGTCATGATTTTCGAGGTACTTCTTCTTCTTCTTCTTCTACGGCACTACAGACCAAATTGAGTCTTGGCCTCCTTTATTTTTTGCCTCCACCCTTGCTTGTGTGTGGCTGCTCTTCTCCATACACGGACTCCTAAAAGGGCTTGTGCGTCGCTTTTTACTGTGTCTTCACAGCTCTTTCCTGGCTTTCCAACCGGTCTCTTTCCATGCATTCTAGCATTCAGTGCTCTTTTTGGTAGCCTATCCTCTCCCATTCTTATCGTATGTCCGGCCCATTGCAATCTTTTTATTCTAATGAAGTCTGACAGGGATGCTTCCTTATAAGGTTGATAAAGTTCGTTGTTGTATCGACTTCTGAAGATTCCGTTTTCCCTCACAGCTTCTAGTATTCTCCTCTGTACTTTCCTTTCGAATGTGTCGAGTTTGTTTTTGGATGTTTCTCTCAGAACCCAGGCTTCACTGCCATAGCATGTTATTGGTCGAATTAAAGTTTTATAGATTCTCATCTTTGTATTTCGGTGGACACTTTTAGACCGAAATATATGGGAGATGGCAAAATAGGCTCTGTTTGCCTGCGTTATTCTCTTCTGTATTTCTGCATCTTCTGATCCGTCGGCATATATTTCTACTCCCAGGTATGTAAACTTTCCAACCGTTTCAAAATTATCTTCATGTATAATATTTGATGGGACTATATTTCTTCTCGTCTGAGTCATTATTTTTAGACCTATGTTAATATATGTTAATTATGTTGATTTTCAGACCTAGCATTTTTGTTTGTATTTTTAAATCTGCGTATGTTTCCTGTGCTCCTGTTGATGTTCTACTCATAATATTAATATCATCTGCATAAGCGGCCAGTTGAACCATTCGGTTGGTCAGTAGGTTTTCTCGTCCAGTTTGGATTTGCCTAACCGCATACTCCAGTGCCAGGTTAAACAATGTTGGGGCCAGCCATCTCTCTTCTTTAGTCCCTGCGAAATTTTGAAAAAGTCTGTCCGGTGCTTTAATGAGTCTTATTAGCTTGTGTGGTATTGCCAATTCAGCCAATATATAGTATAGTTTGCTCCTTTAGACTGAGTCGTATGTGTGTTTGAAGTCTACAAACACGTTGTGGACATCAATATCGTATTCCCATGATTTGCTCAAGATCTGTTTGACTGTAAATATTTGATCCAGTGTCGATCTTCCCCGTCGGAAGCCCGTCTGATACTCTCCAATAATTTCTGCTAGTGGTTGGAGCCGCTGTTGGAGCCACTGGTTTATAATATACGGGAGGACTTTATATGCTGTACATTGTGTACATAGTAGGGAGATTCCACGGTAGTTTTTGCACTGGAGTTAAGGGGTAATCCTGCATGAAAAAATAATGACAGTTTGTTTTATAAACGTATGTCCGCAAATGCTTCGTTTGTGTGATAAGTGTGTTGAAATTTTTCTTACAAACTAAGTATTTATTATTGTTTTAAAACCTGTTGAGATATGCAAATGAAGTTTGGTGGATTTTAAGACGTAGTTATTGCGCATTTTTTGATATACAATTAAGAATTTTATATTCACCATTGGCGCGCATACAGGTAATATGACCCTTAATTGTATGTCAAAAAATGCGCAATAACTACGCCTTAAAACCCACCAAATTTAATTTGCGTATCTCAACAGGTTTTAAAGCAATAAATAAATCGTTAGTTTGTAAAAAAATTTTCAACATCCCTATCTCAGAAACGAAGCATTTGCGGACATATGTTTATAAAGCAAACTGTCATTATTTATTTCCCATAATTACCCCTTGAAGTTTGCCATACTTATTTAAAAACACCATGTTGTTAAAGTACCTAACTTTTTTATGGTCCAACTTAAGTAAATGAATCAAGAAACAGAATGTTGAGAAAACATGAGGCTAGAGTTGGATTTTAATTTAAGTATTTTACAAATGTCAGAATATTCTAGAGGGTGATGCGAACTTTGAGAAACAAACACAGTTTTATTGGTACACCCAGTATACAACTAATATTTACCTGTTTAGCAACAATATTATTACAGCGATATTGAAAATAAGGCTATAACAATTAAAAAATCACTTAAATCGGTAAAACAGGTTTAGGAAATTCGAGACATCAGAAATGGCCCATTTTTAAGGTGGGCGGTTAATTTTGGTCCAGCATGTATATTATGTACCTACTCTCAAGATATAGAGAAAAGTTAATAAAAAGACATAATTTGATTTTAAAATTATAATCAAATTCTTTCTTACCTGCATTAATAAAGTTCTTTTTGAACAACAAAAGACACACCAATATTGCCGTGTTCCATTTTAGATTCATTATTATAAAACTTTAGAATCTACCAAAGTTTAACTTATAATATTTTCAATAGAAAAAAAGTAAAGTGTTCGCTAAGACTGATAGAATATTGTTAATTCAATGAACTGCAATGTATCCTTATATACCTACTGTTTTATGGTTGTTATTTATGACGTAGAATAGAATAGACCAATAGCATATTATAGTGGCCCTAAAAAAGTTTTAGTCATGAACTCGTGATGGTGGCTGGCCAAATTTTCACGAAAAACAATTAAACTACTACTAAAAATTTAACGTTAACTAAGAAAGTGTCATTCCTTAAGTTTTTTATGGGTATTTTAATTGTTTTCATGACTGTGTACACACATTTTTTTTTTTTGAATATCACAAAAACAAACGTATGTAGAATTTTCCATAAATTTTGGCATATCCAAATCTATTGTGAATAATACACCGCCGCCTACGAAAAGTATAACTCCGAAAAATGCCGTTAACTTTCAATAAACGCCGCGAAAAATATTATTTTTGATTATATGATCGTGAAAATGATAATCCCTAATAAAGTTCTAGCGAAAAAAATATTTTTTGAGGAGTATCAGCAAAAAACTTCATTTCTGTTTGCAGTAGACGAAAATTATAATAATTACTAAACAATTCCCGTTGAAAATAATTATTTTTCGATGAATAACATTAAAAAAAATTATTTCTAATTCCGTATTCATGAAGATTATAACTTCTAATAATGCGCGGTGAAAAGTACCTGTGAGCCTGATGAATGAGAGCGAAATTTATTTTTTCTGTTCTATACTCTCGAAGACCATAACTTCTAATACGGTGCGGTGAAAAGAAGAAATTCACAATAATTACCTGTAAAAAGAATTATTTCTGATTATTTTTCCACGAAAATTATTATTACTAAAAATTTCTCGGCCAAAATAATGATTCTTCGATGAATGACAGCAAAAAAATCATTTATATTTCTATGTTTGCGAAGATTATGAATCCTATAATGCGCGGCGAAAAGAATAATCCTAAATAAGCGACGGCGAAGACATATTTTGCTTCCTTTCCAAGGAACCTTTGGCATCGTACGAAAATGTAACTTTGTCAATTCGCATCTGAAACATCTTAACTTCACCAATCGATGTAACTTTTCAAGTAGATCATCAGATCTGTATGTGAATGTATATGTGTATATGTGGGCGTGCTAACAAAAGTAATTTTTTTCGCCACAACCTTCCCTAGCCTTGATTGTTCAATTGGATTCGTAATGGTCTTGGTGTATGGTCAGGCGTTGATTTTAAGAAGTGTTGCTGACTAATGGGCGCAGTTCCCAAAGAAGCAAAAAAACCTTTTGGAAATGACAATATTCACCGGACCATTAGAAATTTTATTTTCGTAGCTACTCGATGGAGAATAATTTTTTTTTAATGTAAATCTTCAAGGAGTTATTTTTTTTTTCGCAAGAACAGAAACCTAAATAATTATATTCGTCGTCATCTATTAAGAACTAGATGTTTTCTTCATAAATATTTTGGGAGTTATGTTCTTCGTGGATGTACAGATAAAGAGAAATATTTTTTGTTGTTCTTGGTCTAAAAATAATTCTTTTCGTCATAAATATTTTTAAATTTATAATCCTCTTAGGCACGTAATTACCAATAGTTTTTTTCGCCGATATATGTAGAGAAGTATGTGTTTCCCCACAACCTTTTGGAAATTATAGTCTTCGCCGGTACATTAACAAAATTATTTTGTTTGTATTTACTTATTGCAAAATGATTCCTTCGCTGTAAATCTCCCAGGAATTATTTTTTTCGCGAGAACAGAAAGGGAAATAATAGTCTTCGTCGGCATATATTTAGAACTAAATTTTTTTGTCAAAAATATTTTGGGAGTTATAATCTTCGCGGACACGCATATAAAAGAAAATTGTATCGCCAACCCTTATCAAAGAGTTATTATTTTCACTAAAAATGTATTAGGAATCACATTAGCTAGCCTAGTAGGCCCATGGCTTTATTGACTAATCTCCTCCATTCGTTTTTATCCATAGCTTTCATCCTCCAATTTGTGACGTTAAGTCATTAAGATCATCTTCTACAGCCATTTTCCACCTTGGTCTGGGTCGACCCCTTCTCTGACATCCTTCAATTGTACCTAGCAGTAGCATTTTAGATAGTTTACCCTCTGACATCCTCCAAATGTGCCCTAGCCATCTTAGTCTTTAGGTTCTTATTACTCCTAGTATGCTGGGCTCCCTGTCCCCGTATAATTCCCTTAGACCTTTATTTGTCCTTCTGATTTGAACGCCGTTCTCCTCCATTCATCCTCCAAATGTACTTTCTAGATTCTTACTACTTTTCTTCTTTCAGCAAGAAAATTTGTTCTATTGTGCTTCTTCCTCGTCTAAAGTCCGCCTGGCTTTCACCAATTATATCTTCCATTCTTTTTTTAATATCCTTTTTATATATATATATATATATATATATATATATATATATATACAAACAAACAAGTGGTTTATTAGGGTTGCAGTCAGAAGTTTGGCCAGGATATCAAAGAAACACTCTTTTGACTTTTTGTCTAGCTTTCGGGGTTGTTTGACCCCTTTATCAAGACTCTGTAATACAAAACAAAAATGTAAGTATTTTAAAATATTACATTGTTTTAGTAAACCTACTAGTCGTTGAGATTATTAAAGAGAAGCTTGATGATGCTCAACATTTCAAATTAACACAAATATTGAAAACAGAAAACAAAGGACACAATACATTTTAAAATTTTTGAATATTTTGGCAAGGGAAACAAACCACTGTAAACGCGTTTTTGTGGAAATGTGTTGCATAAAATCTAGCAACTCATGTATAAATAAAAAATCAGATATAGAAAAACTTAGCAACATATATTGTTATCTACTTGCGCAACACTAAAAACCAAAACATAAAAATACTTGTTTGTTTTACAAAACACACATGGACGTATAATGAGTTGCATACTCTTAAGTACAGTTAGTGAATTTGAACACACCTTGTATGGGCCTCTGATGTTTTAAAAAGAACCACAATAATCATAACACTTAATTACTTTTTTATTTGATACTTTTTAATTTGATTGTTTCTTCTTTCTGTTCTCTATGTGTCAGAGTTTTTGACTTACATTATCAGTAGGTTAACATGACAGAATAATTATTGTATTTCTGCTAATTATTCAAAAATTTTAAAATGTATTGTGTCCTTTGTTTTCTGTTTTCAATATTTGTGTTAATTTGAAATGTTGAGCATTATCAAGCTTCTCTTTAATAATCTCAACGACTAGTAGGTTTACTAAAACAATGTAATATTTTAAAATACTTACATTTTTGTTTTATATTACAGAGTCTTGATAAAGGGGTCAAACAACCCCGAAAGCTAGACAAAAAGTCAAAAGAGTGTTTCTTTGATATCCTGGCCAAACTTCTGACTGCAACCCTAATAAACCACTTGTTTGTTGATATTGACAGTCACTAATATCCAGTATTTCTTGTATTTACAATATGGGGTTTTTTGAGAACATCCGAAGAGGATATGGCTCTGCTAGCGTGGATTTCCTTAAACAATGGGCCAACTTTAACATCAAGCTTGCATCACTCAACAATAGAAGGATTTTCCTTCTGAAGTGTAGAAGAAATCTTTGTTTTCCTGTACACATAGAGAATGGAAAGTTTAACATTAACAACTTATTACATCACAAAGGAGGTAAATTAGGTAGTAAAATTCAAAACTTTAATTCAAATTTAAAAACAAAAATCCTAAACTTAGAAATTTCAGTTACAATAAGTGATATTAAACATATAGAAAATAATTTACATCAACTAAATAATACATTAGAACAACATTTACCTGCTCCTTTACTACAAGAATTTTATAGAAGACAAAAAATTAAATATAATAAAGTATTTTTCCAAATTAGAAATCAAAACATCAAAAAATTTGACAGAATAAAAATAGATCAATTCTCAAAAATAACTTTTCAAGATAAGTGGTTTAAAAATCTAACTGACATCAATTTTCCTTACAATGTTAAAAAACTTTTGTCGCTGGGTCCAAAATTTTGCCTGTTTCCTAGTGCTAGAGATTTCAGGATGTCTTCTCTGCTTTCAGATATCGAGTTTCTAATTTCTGGTCTAGAACACCAGGAGAAAGACATCATGAGATCTCACAGCACTAATGTTATCACTAACTATTTACACAAAACAAGTAAAGAAGGGCATTTTTTGAACGATATATATAATGAGTGCAAACAATTTTTAAAATCACATCCGGAAATTTACATTGTGAGGAGTGACAAAGGAAATGTAACAGTAGCAATGTATAAGAACGATTACATTGAAAAAAGTAATAGTTTACTAAATGACACAAAAAGTTACATCAAACTAAAGAACAGTCCGGTATGCACCCTCCAACAAAAGGCGAACAAGCTGGTTTCGGATTTAGCTTCTTCCAAATCCATAACAACAGAAGTTGCTAAATCCTTGAAAATTTATAATGCAGTGGCACCTAGGTTTTATACACTACCTAAAGTTCATAAACCCATTATCTCAATGAGGCCAATTGTTTCTTCTATTGATGCCCCTAACAGTAAACTTGCCAAACACCTCACGGATATTCTCACGATTTCCTATAATGAGTCTAACGAATTCTATATTAGAGATTCTTTCACTTTTAGTAACTTCATTAACAATGTTAAAGTTCCGAATAATTATATATTAATTAGTTTAGATGTTGTGTCACTTTTTACAAACTTACCGTTAGATGCTATTCTCAACAGCATCAAAAATAACTGGAATAACATTGCTCCACATACCAAGATTAATTTAGATGATTTCATTAGAATTCTAACATTCATATTTGACTCCAATGTCTTCTTGTTTAATGGTACTTATTTTAAACAAATATTTGGCACTCCCATGGGCAGTAAAATATCTCCCATCCTATGTAATTTTGTTTTGGATGAACTTATAACAACGTGTAAAGAAAGGATACCTTTTCACATACCTTTTATTAAACGATATGTAGATGACTTGATTTTATCGGTTCCAGAGAACAAAGTAACTGATGTTTTAAACACTTTTAATAACCAATGTGAACACCTTAAGTTTACGGTTGAGAGGGAGGCGGATAATATGATTCCTTTTTTAGACATGCTCATTCATCGTGGCAGGGATGGCATTCTGAAGACTGAGTGGTATCGCAAGCCTTGTTTTAGTAACCGTTTCATAAATTTTCATTCCCAACACCCATCTAAGATGAAAACAAACTTGGTTTTGGCCTTAAAAAGTAGAGTCACTAAATTGTCGCACCTGGAATTTAGGGATAGGGGACTAAAAAAGCTGAGATCCATATTATTAGAAAATTCTTATCCCATAGGGCTTCTGAACAAACTTATTTTTGGTTCTCCTTCTTGTCAATCAGCTGACGGACGAAATTGTAATAATAATGAAGTCCGACAACTGACAGGCAACACATCAGTAGTACCACCCAAAATAACTTTTGGTTCCTTGCCCTACATTCCTGATCTGACACCGAAGCTATTCAACATTTTCAAAAATGTGAATGGCTTAAAAATCGCAACAAGGAATGTGAAAACGGTGTCTATGTTATACACAAAAACTAAGGATCCCTTCACTATGCAGGAATCTTCGAATGTTGTATATTCTATACCTTGTTTCAATTGTAACAACGTGTACATTGGCGAAACATCTCGTAATTTCCATAGTAGAGCCATCAGTCACCGTAGTGACATAAAAGTTAACAAAATAAATGCATGTGCACTAACAGAACATGCTATAACATTGAAACATGAGTTCAATTTCGAGGGTTCCTGTATTTTGGCAAGGGAAACAAACCACTGTAAACGCGTTTTTGTGGAAATGTGTTGCATAAAATCTAGCAACTCATGTATAAATAAAAAATCAGATATAGAAAAACTTAGCAACATATATTGTTATCTACTTGCGCAACACTAAAAACCAAAACATAAAAATACTTGTTTGTTTTACAAAACACACATGGACGTATAATGAGTTGCATACTCTTAAGTACAGTTAGTGAATTTGAACACACCTTGTATGGGCCTCTGATGTTTTAAAAAGAACCACAATAATCATAACACTTAATTACTTTTTTATTTGATACTTTTTAATTTGATTGTTTCTTCTTTCTGTTCTCTATGTGTCAGAGTTTTTGACTTACATTATCAGTAGGTTAACATGACAGAATAATTATTGTATTTCTGCTAATTATTCAAAAATTTTAAAATGTATTGTGTCCTTTGTTTTCTGTTTTCAATATTTGTGTTAATTTGAAATGTTGAGCATCATCAAGCTTCTCTTTAATAATCTCAACGACTAGTAGGTTTACTAAAACAATGTAATATTTTAAAATACTTACATTTTTGTTTTATATTACAGAGTCTTGATAAAGGGGTCAAACAACCCCGAAAGCTAGACAAAAAGTCAAAAGAGTGTTTCTTTGATATCCTGGCCAAACTTCTGACTGCAACCCTAATAAACCACTTGTTTGTTGATATTGACAGTCACTAATATCCAGTATTTCTTATATATATATATATATATATATATATTTTTATATAATTTTTATGGGAAAAATTTTGAAAATTGATATATGTCAAAGACCACGAGATCATAGATTTTCATCGCCCTGTATATGGCCAAAAATTGTAAATAGTATAATTTAGTCATAGAAAGAAAAGTTCAGTATTGATGATTCTATGAATGGACTTATACAATTAATACGGTCGGATTAGAAATTACATGTATTCGCTTTGAAGTGAACAATCGGACGGTTATAAATGCTTCTTAGAAGGACAGACGGTAAACACAATTGTGGAGTTTTAGGATATCGTTTTTTTATAGCATGTAGAAACACAAAAGTAATTTTGGTATCTCCTGGAATTTGACAAAATGGTAAAGTTGTATACAAAATTAATTTGTTCTTAAGAAATAGAAGTAGGGATGTAATGTGTAGAGAGACGGATGGAGGGAGAATATAGTGTTTGAGTCTGAGTTTTGACGAAGAAAAAAGTTTCACTGTGTAATGAATATCTGAGGAGTCAGTCCAGTGTTTGAAAAGTAAGAAGCCTGTGTAAAGTGGTGAAGTTGGCGGCCGTGTAAGCAGAATCGTGTTAAAACGAAATCGTTGATAGAGTTGAGAAGTTAAATCTCCTTATGTCCGAAGAGATTCCTGTTTCTGTCTGGAACGAGTAGCCGGTTGGTATCAATTTGCACAAGATATCGATCAGAGAGAAAACTGAGGAGAGATTTCGAGCGAGTGCTGTTGTTTGTTTGTGAAGCAGTTTGGACGAGAAAAATCGTTCGCAGCGTCCAAGGGGCACGTGTGGGAGAATCGAGGATTACACAATCCATGAGAAAAAGTTAGGAAGAGAAAAAAAGGTTAGTCAGATTATTTGTGAAACGGAGAGAATTGTTTTATATCAGATACCATATTTGTGTGAACAGTTCTATAGCATAATTTCGTCATTCATAAATTCAAAGAAGAAATAAGTAATCTATCCAAAAGGTTGAAAGTAAAATTTGTTTTTGTTATATAATAGTAATAACAGTCTAACGAATTATTTAAATAAAAATTTTGTTAAAAAGGAGATAGCAGGATTAAACATTAACTTATTACATAAGAAATATATAGTTGCAAAAAAATTGAGTTTTAGCATACATTTAAAGCTTTTAATTATGGTATATTGGATAAATAAATAATATTTATAGAATTTATATGACATTGAGTATATTTATTTTCTCTGTTTTGTCCTGGATAAAGTAAGCAACTAGAGATACTAGAAGCCACAAACCAAAGGTAATACATTAAAATAAATTAGCCCTGAGAATAAATTTTACTGGAAAGTTTTATTTAATTTTGGTTTTGTTTTGCATAAGTAGTAATTAAAATAATTAATTAATTAATGAAAATAAGAATATGCTGATCAATCTCATAACAGAGAGAAAATAGAGAGCATAACAGTATTTTCGCCCCTGTAATTTTTGCGTTCGCTCTCATCTCCTTTTTTTATTATATTGCTTCCAATCTTTCTTTTGGTAATTGTTCTTTGTTCCAAATTATTCGACTAATATATGCATGCCTTCATGCATGCAATTTCCTTCATATTTGAACATCTCAGATATCTGATAATCTCGGCCGTTTCCTGGGCTTCTGTTATTTTTTAGGCTGAATATAATATTTTTATCTTCTTTCGTATTGGGAGGCATCTTGTCGATATGATTTAGATTTAACTGCAAAACAACATTAAAATGTTAAGAAAAAAAGTTTTAATATTTTTAACTCAGTAAATGAAGAGTTTGGAGAGAAACCAGTAAAATCATCAGACAAAATACAACCAATGGTTATGAAACTAAAAAATAAGGCAGTTGCTTAAGTACTTAAATCATAAGATGGATATAATAATATATATATGTAGTTAGACAAACACACATAATAAAAAGGAAAAACTTATTAACACTTAACCATATTCAAAATTAATATTGCTATGTTCCCAACCGTTTGTAGTCTTTTAAATCTAAAACACGTGAATTGTGAAGACATCGATGGGTTCATTTATTCATTTATTAAACATTACAATTCCTAGGGATTATAGCTAACGCCATGGCGTTAAAATCCTATTCTTGGGTGAGTCTGTTCTCGTGACTCTTTTCCATTTCTTCCTGTCCTTGCACTGAACTTTCCAGTCTTTCGCATTAATTGCTCTTATGTCTTCTTCTATATCATCGAGCCATCTTCGCCTGTGTCTTCCTCTACACCTGGGCCATAACAGTGTCCAGTTAGTTATCCTTCTCAACATATCTGATTGTGGGCGTCTATAAATGTGTCCTATCCATTCTAAGCGAAGCGATTTTTATGTATCTGACGATATGTATAGTCCGCCCGGTATAACTTTTCCCATGAGGTACGATTTATTTTCAGTAGTAATAACCCAAGGACATTGATAATTGTTCGAAAAAATTTTATAACAGATTTCGAAAGCTTGTTGCTTGGAAACAGACCGACGCCGTAGGCGGAGGTCTGTTGCCTGTAAGCAACAAGCTTGAGAAAGTTGTTAAAAAATTTTTGAGCATTTATCAATGTTCGAGGGATATTCGGATAGAAAATTTTTTGCTGGTTATGAAAAAAAATACAGAGCAGAAACAATTTATTTAAATGTGCAATTAACAAAGGAACAACTAGAAAAATTTAATGAAGATAATTAATAATTTCATTAATATTCTCATCAGTATTACAACCAAATCGTGACATTTTGAAATATTGAATATTTGAAATGTCAAAATCGAAATGAAACGAAATGTAGGTATCCATAGCTACACGATTGAGTGAAAACAGCCCATGGGATCTGTTTTCAGTATAATGTTGGTTTTATTGGTTGTATTCAATCAGATGACCACAAATTAATTGATTTCATTGGATTTCTAATTGAGCAAAAAATTTTCAATCAAATTAAGTCAAAACAGAAAGTGAAACGTACGCCGATGTGTGTAGAAAATAGAATACAGTATACAAAATGTATATACACATCGACGTTCGTTTCAGTTTATGTTTTGAATTAATTTTATTGAAAATGAATCGTACCGCATGGGAAAAGTTATAGCAGATGGACTATATTTTCTCTCTTTAATTCTTCTTCAATTTCGGTATTTGTTTTAATTCGTACTTCTCCCCTTCTTGTTACATTTTGGCCCAGTATTCTTTTCATTTTTTCTTTTAAATTTTAGAAGGTTATCTTCCTCTTTCTTGTTAATCGTTGTTGTTTCAATCCCATATGTAACAGCAGGTCTTATTAAGGCCTTATGTAGGTTCATTTTGGTTCTCTTACTTAGTATAGTATCTTGCTTCTCAGCAGATTTCTATTCATTCCATATGTTCATTTGCCTTTCAAAAGGCAAAACACTTTCTTCTATTCTCTCTTTTCCGGTTTTCCCTATTGTTACTCACAAGTAGCTAAAGGTGGATACAGTTTTGAATATACGGTTCTGTGTTATTGGATATTTCTGATTTGTTATGTGGTCCTTCCTTATCGTCATGTATTGTGTTTTGTGCCGGTTTATCTGTAGCCCTATTCTCTTCGGTTGAATTTTATATATTACTTTTTTCCTTCTATGCCTGGACCGGCGTGTCAAAAAATAGTTTATTAATAGCAAGCTGAAAATTTGTTAATAGTTTAACGGTGTCTATTGGGACAGACTTTTATCTACGGAACACTGGAACAGGGATGTTTAAATTGTGGAACAGGTTACAGGTTTCCAACGTCAGACTACAAAAGCGTCGCATGTAATTTGTCGGACAGAACTTCCAATTGATTTCTTAACCTTTCATTAAACTCTCATGCAAAAGTCAGACTGCTATTTACCACCACTATAATTCCTGTCATTCTACATGTTCTACGTATCGGACTTATTAAAATGTCCAACATATTTGTCGGACCAACATTTTTTCATATAGTATATGGTACATTCCATGTCAAATCACTCAGGCAAAAAATTTTGGATCTTCGATTTGTCTGAAAATTGGTATATAGCTTATGCAGGACGTAAAAATAAGACATTTAAGGTCAAAAAATCTTTTTCTTTTTTGCTTAAAATGTTATTTTAGGCAATTTTACAATGATTTGGTGTTTATTTAAACAAATTTGCATTTTCTGTCGCGAAGTATCAATGAAAACATAATATTTTAACAGAAGGGACTTAAAAATGTCATTATATGGCATTAAAACAAGTTATTTTGATTCAAAACAAGGTTTTGATCAAATTATTGTGTAGAAAACGTTAAAATACCGTTTTTTACATTTTTCTCCATTCCCAAAATACATCATCTTCGATTTGGCTAAAAATTTGCCCACAGATAGCCAAAACAAAAAAATTTAAGTGGTTATAATTAAAGGATTTGAATTATATGACAATACCAAAAAAAGTTATATGCAGTAATATCAGACTCAAAAGTATATTAGTCCCGTCGGAATAGCATTTGACCTTGCATGCCGAGCTACCCAAAATTTTATTTTTCTAATCTTTAGGGGAGTCAATAGTAGCCTAAATTTAAAATCACGAATGAATTCCTCCGTTACGTTAGCCGCCATCTTGATTTTAAAGGAGAACCGGTTTTGCTCAATATTTCCGCCATTTTTAACTTTTCAACAAAAATGGTAGAAACTGAAATTGTTCCAAATAAATCGTATTAACAATTATTACAATTTCTTTTTAACAATTTTCGTCGTGAGGCCGATATTTTCTATTTACGGTAGGCGCCTATATTTTTGACTATGATATTGCATGTAACTTCTTTTATATTGTAATATAATTCAAATCCTTCTCACCACTTAAAGTCATATGTTTTGGCTATCCGTGGGCAAATTTTTAGCCAAATCGATTATGATGTATTTTGGAAATGGAGAAAAATGTAAAAAACGGTATTTTAACGTATTCTACACTATAAAATTAGGTCAAAAACTTGTTTTGAATCAAAGTTACTTGTTATAATGCCATATAATGACATTTTTGAGTCACTTCTATTAAAATATTATGTTTTCCATTGATACTTTACGATAGAAAATGCAAATTTGTTTAAATAAACACCAAATCACTGTAAAATCGCATAAAACAACATTTTGAGAAAAAAAGAAGAAGAAGATTTTTTGACCTTAAATATCCAGTGAATGGTTGACCCTTCTCCAATTCTACGCCACTGAAAGAATTACTCTTTTAGTGACATTTTTAGATTCTCCAATACTTTCTACGTACATAATATACTCTTCATTGGTAACGATAACATCATTAGTTTTCGAGATATTTGAAGTTAAATATGAAACAACACAGTTATTTTGATTAATTTACGATAATATGATTCATATTATGATTAAAATTTAAAAAATTTGTACCCAGTACTTTAAAACTATTTGGCGTATCCTTATCATACTTGGCAGAAAGTGTAGGTACTGTACACCCTACTAAATTAAGATAAACAAACGTTTTTAACTACTACCAGAGGCGTGCGACAGGGGATAGTGTCTGGTTGACCCTTCCCAAATTTTACGCCACTGACGAAATTGGTATTTTAGTGTAATTTTTGGAGTTTCCAATACTTTTCATGTAAATAATATACTCTTCATTCGTAACGATAAAATGATTAGTTTTCGAGATATTTGAAATTAAAAATGAAGCGACACAATACATTAATCAAAATAACCGTGTCGTTTCATTTTTAACTTCAAATATCTCGAAAATTAATGACTTTATCGTTACGAATGAAGGGTATCTTATTTTCATAGAATGTATTGGAAAATACAAAAATTGAACTGAAATAGCAATTTCGCCAGTGGCGTAGAATTTGGAAAGGGTCAGCCATTCACTTTCCCCCGTCGTACGCCTCTGGTAATAGCCAGAAACATTTGTTTAACATAATTTAGTAGTTTGTACAGTACCTATACTTTCTGCCAAGTATGAAAAGGATACGTCGAATAGTTTTAAAATTCTGAGCAAAAATAATTTTTAAATTTTTAGATCAAACACCCTGTAACTCAGTAAGGAACCACATTTTATTTAAGTGTTTTAGGTTAAATCTTCGTATTTTGTGCTAAGGTTTCTCCAGTTACTATATGGAATTAATTATTATATTAATGAAACACCCTGTATACTTCGGTTGGTTGGTGTCACGGACTTCGCAAATTTTGTAATCCATTTTAAAAATAGTTCTAGGCTACCTAGACACCTGAAATTTTCAGGATAGCTTAGAACTAGCTAACAATGCAATATTTTACTACTATTATACAGGGTGATTAATAATTAGTGGGTTGAAGCTCCGCAGAAGATATATACCAATTTTCAGACAAATCGGAAATTCAAATTTTTTTTGCTCCAAAATTTAGTGATTTGAAAAAAATAGAATCAGCCATATTAGCTCGATCAGAGAACATAAAATTTTACGAAAACCTCAAAAAAGTAGGCCCGGAATTGGATAAAATGACTACTTCTATGGACTATTCCACGAACATACGCCTGTTTTGGATTACTTCGACAACGAATATTTTACTGTGCAACATAAGAAGTACGGAAGTAAATGGCGCTAATAATTATTCCAATAAACAACAATGTAATTTGCAATTTACTTTCGTTCTTCTTATTTTGCACAGTAAAATATTCGTTATCGAAATAATACAAAACAGGCGTATGTTCGTGGAATAGGATATAAGCAAGTTTTGTTCTGTAGAGTTTTTTCACTAAGTCAATACTTTTCGAGTTATTTGCGAGTGAATATGTTCATTTATAACAAAAAAAAACATGTTTATGGACGCTTTTTCGCAGATAACTCAAAAAGTAAGTACTCTACGAAAAAAATATTGTTAGTAAAAATATAGCTTATAAAGAACAGAAAAAAATGGTGTACGCGTGAGGTCTGCAGACCCAGTATAAGCAGAGTTGTAGCTAATGAAATAGTAGGTTCTTCTTCGTCAAATTCCAAATCGAATATTTCAATGTGAAATAACCAAAAAACAGAGCCCTTTTCGGGGAAAATTCATTACAACTTCTTTAAAGTGTTTAAGAAAAGGTTTATTTTTGTTTTTTAAAAAAATTTTTAACATTAAAAATAAGTGAGTTCCGCTCAAAATATTGTTGGTCCCTTTTATTTTTTGGTACAAAAATCGCTAAAATCACCCCCTAATTAGCTTCCCAAATAAAATTAATCGTAACCGTTTCACAAATTACTTTACTTATGTATTGTTTATATCATCTATAAGTTTCATTGGTTGAAAGTGCTCAGTTTTGAAAAAAATTGGGTTTAAAATAAAACATTTTTTTATTTTGAACAAAAAAATGGAATTGTTCAAGGAATTAATTTAAAAATTATTAGTAATACCAAAACAGAGTAATAAAATGTACGTTTTGATTTTCTGAATATTTTTCCTTTTTTGTTTTCTTATTATACTGAAATTGATTATGCTATGGCTGTTCAAAATTTGCCTAAACTCGTGATTAGTTACTCGTTTAAGTCATTTTAACGAAGCCTTTTCAAAAATAAGCAATTTGAACCGATGAAACCTACAGATCATATAAAAAATACATAAACAAAGTAACTTGTGAAGTGGTAATGATAAAATTTATTTGTGATGTTAATTAGGGGGTGATTTTCGTGATTTTTTTACCAAAAAATCAAAGGGACCAACAATATTTTGAACGTAACTTACTTACTTTTAATGTTACAAGTTTTTGTAAAAAACAAAAACAATCCTTTTTTTTTAAACACTTTAAAAAAGTAGGTTTAGAACCTACTTTTCATTACCTACAACTCTGCTTCTACTGGGTATAAATACCTCAAGCATACACCATTTTTTTCAGATTTTCATAAGCTATATTTTTACTGAGAATATTTTTTCGCTGAAATACTTACTTTTTGAGTTATCTCCGAAAAACCGTCCAAAAACATGTTTTTTTTTTTTGTTAAAAATGAACATATTTACTTGCAAATAACTCGAAAAGTATTGACTTGGGGAAAAAGCTTTATAGAACAAAAGTTGCTTAGAATTAGTCATTTTATCCAATTCCGGACTTATTTTGAATGTATATTTTTCATCTTCGAGAGGGGCGTATTCCCCTCTATTTTTGAAAAATGGAGGGGATGTAGAATTGTAAACTTTTTCTTATATAATAATAGACAATTTCAACTACCTATTCCTAAATTTTTGAACTGTTCCACAATTAAAACTTCCCGTGTTCCAGTGTTCCCGTGCATCAAAGTTTGTCCGATTAGACACCGTTAAGCTATTAACAAATTTTCAGTTTGTTATTAATAATTTTTTTTGGTACTCGGGATCCAGGACTATTCGGAATGGAAAGTCCGGTAATTTTATATTTTTTATTCTTTCACCTTGTCATTTTTTATGAGTTTCCAGGCAAACAAAATATCCTGTAACTAAAATTTTGACGCGAAAAATAAAAATGATGTTTATTATTGGATCCCAAAGTCGGAGATATGAAAATAAAATTACGGTTATTATACTTAGTAGAATACAAAATATACCCTGTTATATTTAAATAATAAATGACTAAATCATTCGCCCAATAAATACAAAATACTTCGATTACAAAGCAAATAATCTACTATGTCTACACTGTTACACGTGTACACGGGGATGAAAGCAATGTAAATTAACTCAGTTTGAGGCTCTTATGAATTCCCATCATCTGTGTTTATATAGACATCAGTAAAGAGGTTATGTCAGTTGTGTACAATGTATAAAGGAAATTGATTAGCGGTAGTTTAGTACATATTATAATAGTTTAGTACTTATAGGTCTGGATCCCGCGTATGAAAAAACAGTTGATTAATAGCAAGCTGAAAATTTGTTAATAGCTTAAGGATCAGGTAAAAAGTTTGGAACGGTCAGACCACGAAAATGTCACATGTACTTTGTCCGACAGATCTTCCAATTGATTTGTTACCCTTTCATTAAACTCCCATGCAAAAATCAGGCTGCTATTTATCACCAAATGGGCATTATAATGAGTGGAACACGTAGAACGTGTCAAATGACAGGAATTATGACAGGTTATAAATAGCAGTCTGTTAATAGCAGTAGTTAAATCAATTGGAAGTTCTGTCGGACAAAATACATGTGACGTTTTTGTCGTCTGACCGTTCCAAATCTTTAACCTGTTCCACAATTAAAACTTCTTCCGTTCCAGTGTTCCCATATATCAAAGTTTGTCCGACTAGACACCCTTAAGCTATTAACACATTTTCAGCTTGCTATTAATCAACTTTTTTTTATAGGCGGGATCCAGGCCTATTAGCTATCGGAACAAACAAGATTGTAAAAGCCCAGTTTGAAATAAGAGTGAGTAATAATATTTTCTTGGACATAATTAACTGGTAAACACTATTTTAAGTTTTTCGGTATTATTATTGTACTTTTAATATTGATGAATATAATATTGCTCTTATAATTATTTTTTAATTTAGGTTTTTACGGCAGTGTATGTATTTTTATACTTTTTTAGTTCTTCTTTTTGTTCTTCTCCTTCTTCATATCCCATCTCCTCTAAGAAGGTTACTACTTTAAATACTTCAATGGAGTCCTTAATGTTTGTTTCTACTCCGTTTACGTCTTTTATTTTGTTTATTTCAAATCTGCGTAGTTTCGGTTTTAAACATTTCATATTTTTGTTGTTCTGTATTACTTCTTCTATTTATATTGTTTGTTCTTTTCTCTTATTTTCTTTTATCATTTTGCTTATTGTTTTATTGGTTTCTACATATTCTATAGATTTCCTTTTCCTTCTTCGTTCAGATTCTTTTTTTTATCCATAATCTTCTTTGTGTCTTTTGATACATACTTGTACTGTTTTACATCTTTTTTACCATTTTTTTTCCTAATGTGACGATCGTTGCTGCAAGTATGTTGATTAATTCGTCTATATCTTTAGCATCACTGTGTCTAATTTTTGGGAACCTAAGTTGTTTTTTAACAGGTTCTTTTATTCCTCTTTATATTGCCCAAGTTTGATTCTACCTACTATCTAGATCCCAACTTCTCTTTGTTTATCTTTTCAACTCATAGTTACCGTCTATACTAATTTTTGCTCTGACCATCCTGGGATCACTACCTGTTGTGAATCTGTTAAGAACTGCTGCATCTTTAATGATACATCGTTCCGTGGACAGTATGTAGTCGATCTATTTTATTGTGGATTTATTAGGGCTGACTTATGTCTATTTTCGTTGGGGCTTCTTTTTGTAGAAGGAGTTCATTGCGTATATAGGCTTTTCTCCTGAGTTGTTCAGAGTAGCACCTTTTTCATTTCTCTGGCCGTACCCGAAATCTTCCATCTTAGTTTCTCCTTTGTTTCGTTTCCCAGCCAGTTTAGCTTTTAAATCTCAAATTATTAGTGTACGACGATTTTTATGTTTTTCCGTAGCCTTTGAAATGTCTGCATAAAATAGATCGATGTCTTCGTCATCATAAGCTGTAGTGAGGACATAATACTTGGATAATTTTAATTGATGTTCTTCTTATTTTTAGTCCAGGGCGGATCTGCTTTGAGATGGACGTTGAGAGGTGACTCTAATTTTTTTGCAGAAATTGCTTGGAATTAACAAATATAATAATAATGAAAGAACAATTCGATTTTTTTCTTCGTTTTGTGATTATAACTAAAAGTATTCACTTTCGAGAAAAGTTGCACTAAAATAAAAGTTGCGTAATTAAATTTCTATATATATTTATTTATTTGTACAAATATTCTCGACCGTACTGTGTTAAATAGTAATGTTTGAATAACGGCGATTCGGTCAGTTGAAAGGAAACTCTATTTGTTTTAAATCTCAATATTTCGTCACTATTTGGTGACTTCTTCAGGAGAAAACTGCAAATTTATTAATATTAGACATGGACTGTTGTATTACCTACCTTAAACAAGATCATAAAAAAGAAGAGTTCCTTTTGACTATTGACTTTTATAAGAGGTTATTACGTTTTGATTGACGGATAAGTTTGTAACAATACATTTGTATTTTAATTAAAATAAAACTATTAAAATTAGTCTTAACTTCTATAAAGAGTTAATCCAGAGAAAAAATTGGGAAAAAAATGCCTGATAACGCTCCAGTTCAAGGATCACCGTCGATAAACCTCACTTTATCACCTCCCGAATCATTTAATTTCCATCCAAGTGATTGGGCACAATGGAAAAACCGTTTTCAACGATTTAGACGAGGGTGTGGCCTTGATAAAGCATCTGATGGAAAACAAATTGATGTGTTAATTTATAATATTGGGGTAAGAGCTGAAGAAATATTCTCATCATTTTCACCAGATCCAACTACATATGATGAGACATTAAAACAATTTGAAGATTATTTTATACCCCGTAGAAATATTATCTATGAAAGGGCCAAATTCCTAAATCATAAGCAAGGGAGTGATACTGCAGAGAAATTTATTACTGACTTACATAGTCTATCAAAAACATGTGATTGGGGGACTTTAAACAATGATATGGTTTTATTAGTGTTGATTATCGGAATGAGAGATACAAGCATAAGTGACAAACTGCAACTTGATGCTGCACTTACTCTCGAAAAAGCTGTAACCTGTCTAAGTCAACATGAAGAGCTGATCCGTCAAAAACAAATCCTAAATGAACCAAATGTTTCTGTAAGAGAACAGTCAACTTACAAAAAATCACAGAAGCCCCAAAATTGCCAACAGTCAAGTAAAGGTGAGAAAACGAAAAAATGCCCTAGATGTGGATATGATTGGCATGATAAATTAGCAAACTGTCTTGCAAAAAATGCTAAATGTGGTACATGCAAAAATGCAGGACACTACAGCAAGATGTGTTATAAAAATAAAATGTCCAAAAACAAAAATGTACATGCCATTCAGCAAGATTCAGAGCATGGTAGTGACGAAAACTCTTATGTACATGAAATTAAAGGGAGTGATGACAGGAATGTGTGGACACAAAAACTACAAGTAAGCTGGAAAGAGAGAATGCTTGAACCTATCACATTCAAACTGGATACTGCTGCTGATGTAACAATGGTACCTGTCCAAGTGCTGAGTAATGTAATAAATGAACTACCTCTAAATGAATCTTCGAATAAAGTATTTAGTGCAAAAAAGCAAGAAAGATTCAAAATACTAGGTAGAGTAAAATTAAAACTAAAATATAAAAATGGGGAAATTACAGAAAATGTATTTATCTCTGAAGAGATTGATGTCCCATTGTTGAGTAGGAAAGCATGCCAAGGCTTATATTTAGTAAAAATAATTTATTCTATAAGCACTGAGACAAATTGGGTCGCAGAATACTCCTCATTATTCCAAGGACTAGGCAATATGGAGGGAGAATACAAAATTGAAATAAAGGAAAATGCTGAACCATATGCTATTTCTGTACCAAGAACTGTTCCAGTTCCATTGAGAGACCAAGTAAAGGAAGCTTTGGAAGAAATGCAGAGAAATGGTGTAATTGTTCCTGTAGATCATGCGACCGAATGGTGTGCCCCAATGGTAGTAAACATAAAGAAAGAAGTAAAAGGGGTCCGTATCTGTGTCGATCTGTCAAGATTAAATAAAAGTGTCAAACGTCAGTTTCACCCAATTCCCGTAGTAGAGCTACAACTTGCAGAGATTAGAGGGGCTAAATACTTTAGCAAACTTGATGCAAATCATGGATTCTGGCAACTTAATTTGGCCGAAGAATCAAGAGACTACACAACCTGTTTAACCCCATTTGGAAGATTTAAATTCCAGAAATTACCTTTCGGCATTACATCGGCACCAGAGGAATTCCAGAAAAGAATGTCACGAGTCCTTGAAGAAGCAAAAAATACTCTAGTCCATATGGATGATGTGCTGGTTTGGGGAAACACAAAAGAGGAACACGATGACCACGTAAGAGAAGTGCTCGAGAGAATCAAAAAAGCACGTATAACCTTGAATAAGGGCAAAACTGAATTCTGTAAGCAGAAAATAGATTTCTTGGGATTTGTGTTGTCTAAGGATGGGGTAGCACCAGATCCAGGCAAGGTGAAAGCAATTGTAGACATGGAAGCACCAAAAAATGTCAAGGAAGTTCAACGCCTTATGGGTACTGTAACATTCCTAGCGAAATTTATCCCTAATAGGAGTGAGATTATGCAACCAATTACAAGTTTAGTTAGTCCAAGCAATGCATTTCTATGGGGCCCAGCACAAAAAGAGGCGTTCCAGAAAATAAAAGAATTGCTTATATCAGCACCTTGTTTAACAATGTATGATGCAAATAAACCTACAATCCTATCCAGTGACGCTTCTACCAAAGGACTGGGAGCTGTATTACTTCAAGTTGAAGGTGGTCATAAGAAACCTGTAGCATACATCTCGAGGACTTTGACTCCAGCTGAACAAAATTATGCAAACATAGAAAGAGAAGCACTAGCTTTGACCTGGGCAAGCGATCGACTAAAGTGTTTTCTGATAGGAAAACAATATACCATAGAGACCGATCACAAGCCACTTATACAAATATTTAAAACTAATCACCTCGATGATCTGTCCCCAAGACTTCAAAGGTTTAGAATGCGCATGATGCGTTATGACTACAATATTGTATATACCCCAGGGAAAAATTTATATATTGCTGATACTTTATCTCGTAAACCCATACCTTCAGAAGATGACAAAGAATTAGAAGAAGAAATCGATGCTTTCATTCATGGAGTCACTCTTGCGGGTATTCACACATCTGACGAGAATGTAATACGAGTTGCTAACTCACAAAGCAATGATCAAACCTGTAATCAACTGAAGAACTACATAATGGGAGACTGGCCTCACAAGTCTGCATTATCAGGTGACGTTAAACCATACTACCCAGTACGTCATGAACTTTTTTTTTTTTTTTTTTTTTTTATTTATTATTTATACATATGACCTGGCCTCTAGTGACTAATCCAGGTCGTTTTTTCCTGATGGGATTATAGATATTTTTTTTTATATTTTTACATTTTTTACTCAACTATTAAATCTATTTTTACAATAACAATTTGCCATAATCTCTTAATTACGTATAACAAACAAATTTAAATAAACAATTTAAAATATTTTTGGTACTATCAACTCCCTTCTAAGTTATAAAGACAGTCCCTCTATTTTCAGAAGAGAGTTGGTAGTTTTTTTTTTTTTGTTATTTTTTTTTATTTTTATGAATTATGTATTGAATTATTATTTTTATTTATTTATTTTATATTGAATTATTATTATTATAATTGTAAATATCTATTTTTGAATTTATATTTTATTTTATTTATTTTAACTTTATCTTACTCAACTTCATCAGGGTTGGATTATTGGTTGTCTTCTTCTATTATTATAGATTTCTTGTTGTTTTTTAGATATTATTTGTGCGAGATTGTTTAATATTTCAAAATATTCTTCATTTTGTAATATATCTCTTATTTCAATTCTTTCTAATCTTCTTCTCATTTCTCTGTGTTCTTCATTTTCTATAGTATTTTCACAATGTAACACTATATGTTCTGGTGTACCTAGTTCTCCACATTCACAATATGCATCATCTTTTAAGTTAAATCTTTCCAAATATGTTGGGTACGGTCCATGTCCTGTTAAAAAGTGTATTAAACCTTGTTTTGGATTAAAATAATTTGGAATGTTTTCTAATATTGGTATAAAATTGTATAAACGTCTAGATTTTGTTGAATTTTCCCATTCATTTTGTCTTTTTCTATTTATTATTTCTTTTAATTCTCTTTTATTTCTTATATCTAATCCTATTATTTGTATTATTTTTTCATGTTTTTCTTTTTTTAGCCAATAATTACATGCTCTTTTTTGTGTTTCTAAATGCATTGGCATTACTCCAGTTAAAACTGTGAGTGCCTGTGTTGCAGTTGTTCCAAATGCTCCCGTCATTCTTACAAGAAATCCTCTCTGAGCTCTATTTAATTTTTCTGCGTTTTTTAGAGCTCAGAGAGGATTTCTTGTAAGAATGACGGGAGCATTTTTAACAACTGCAACACAGGCACTCACAGTTTTAACTGGAGTAATGCCAATGCATTTAGAAACACAAAAAAGAGCATGTAATTATTGGCTAAAAAAAGAAAAACATGAAAAAATAATACAAATAATAGGATTAGATATAAGAAATAAAAGAGAATTAAAAGAAATAATAAATAGAAAAAGACAAAATGAATGGGAAAATTCAACAAAATCTAGACGTTTATACAATTTTATACCAATATTAGAAAACATTCCAAATTATTTTAATCCAAAACAAGGTTTAATACACTTTTTAACAGGACATGGACCGTACCCAACATATTTGGAAAGATTTAACTTAAAAGATGATGCATATTGTGAATGTGGAGAACTAGGTACACCAGAACATATAGTGTTACATTGTGTATTGTTATATTGTTATATTGTTACGTCATGAACTATCAGTTGTGGATGGTATCCTTCTTAGAGGAAACCGTATGATCATTCCATGTGAGCTCAGGGCAATGATGTTGGAAAAATTGCGCGCTGGCCACTTTAGAATAACTAAAACTCATCGTCGTGCTCTGGGAACGATGTGGTGGCTAGGAATTTCTCAAGAGATAGAAGCCAAAGTAAGATCTTGTCCTATCTGTATTCAAAACTCGACAAACCATCATGAACCTTTATTGCCACCTAAATTTCCAGATTATCCATGGCAAGTGATATCAATGGACCTTTTTAAAACTGAAGGAAAATGGTATATCGTCGTAACTGATAACTATTCCAGATTTTTTGAAGTACTTCCTGTTCAGAACATGAGATCACAGGAAGTAATAAACATCTGCAAAACAATATTTGCAAGATATGGTATACCGCAGTTGGTTTGTTCCGACACTGGAACACAATTTCATGCTGTTGAAACATCAGAGTTCCAACAGTTCGCAAGAGAATGGGGGTTCTCTACATCGAGAAGTAGCCCACAATTCCACCAAGCAAATGGCGCAGCAGAAGCTGCTGTAAAAGTCGCAAAAACCTTAATAAAGAAGAATAAGAACAACATAGAGATAGCACTTCTGTCCTATCGAAACACACCACTAGAGAACGGATTCAGTCCATCCGAAATAATGTTTGGAAGAAAATTGAGAGATAATCAACCATCAATCGCATTAGCTGAATTTAAATCATCAAAAAAGCTAGTAAGCGCGGAGAGGAAGTACCGCTCGAAATATAAAAAATTCTATGATGGAAAACATGGACCGAAGAATTTGAGTCGACTTCAAATTGGTGATTTTGTATAGATCACAGACCTGAAACGACATGGTGAAATCATTAACGAAGTTAATCCAAGATCATACATAGTTAAGACCGCCATAAGCACCATAAGGAGAAACCGTTTTCATCTGATCCCTGCTCCATATCTAAGCAGTATCCCCGATGGAGTATTGAAACAACTGCCAGGGATTCAACAAACAAATTCGACTCCAGAAACTACACCGACTACTCAACAACTAACATCCCAAAGACCAACAAACATTGAGAAAGGTAGTCAGGAAGTGGAAAGTCACCCAACTCAACCCAAAACGCCTGTACGACTTCCAACGCCAACGAAAACTGATGGACCATTTAATATTGAGCAGAGTAAGAATACAACGCGCTCTGGGAGAGCGGTTCTCAGACCTTTACGCTATCGTGAAGATTAGTCAGTAGTTATGTTGAAGATGTATCATCTTGAGGGGGGATGTTGTATTACCTATCTTAAACAAGATTATAAAAAAGAAGAGTTCCTTTTGACTATTGACTTTTATAAGAGGTTATTACGTTTTGATTGACGGATATGTTTGTAACAATACATTTGTATTTTAATTAAAATAAAACTATTAAAATTAGTCTTAACTTCTATAAAGAGTTAATCCAGAGAACGAATAAAAAATAAAAATATTTCGATACTTAAAAAACTATAAGAGTAAAAATTTAAATTTCTTTAACATTATTTTGAAAATTGATTTAGAAAATGACAGATTTTATTTTGACTTATTTGGGAGTTATGGTAACTGCAATATATTTTATTTTAATAGAATGTTATCTGATATATACAATTTTTAGTGAATAGGTCAAAGTAAAAAAAAAGGAAATTATACATTTACGAAATTTTAAGGTGGAAAGGTAATAGTAGAAAACTAAGAGAGGACCTAGGATAAGTTAAATTGATTTATAAAATGTAATTGATGGTACTTAATGAGTTAGTGTAAGACTGGTATTTAGAACTTAAATAAAATTGAGGTAGATTAACCATTAGAAGATAAATTGAGTAATTTGTTTATTTAAATGTTATGTGTTAGTTAGAATATTACAGTGGATATTACTCAAATGGTTAGTGTCAGTCTTATAATTAATTGATTCTGGAGTTTTGTTAATATGTACCATCTCAAGGAAAAGTCGCTTTTTATAATTATCAACTTGTTCCAATATTTTTAAATTATTAAAATCAAATTTATGTCCTGTATTTATGTGGTGATCTACTAAGGCACAACAGTTTTTTCTTATATTGCAGTCATTTTTATGTTGAGTGACACGTTGCTTAAGCCATTGTTTACTTTGGCCAATGTAACAACCTTGACATCCAATGCAATTTATTTTGTAAATTATGTTGCTCTTCAATGTGTTTGGAGTATTAGCTTTAGTTTTTGAGAACAAACTTGAATTTAGAAGTGGATTGTACTTAACTAATTTGATGTTGGGAAAAGTTTTAAAAAGTGGGACAATTTGGTCTGTTAAATTTTGAACATAGGGTATTTTTTTGTAAATAACTGGTTGTGGATTATTTATCAAAGGTCTATTAGAGGAGTTGGTGTTATAAATCAGTTTTTTTAAAATGTGTTTTGGGTAGCCATTGTTTAAAAACATTTCAAAAAGTTTATTAAGATTGACATTTGAGAAACTTCTATCACAAATTGTCGTTACTCGATTTTCATGGATATAATTGTGTTAAATTTTTAATTTCTAGGATGATTCGAATAATAATTTATAAATCTGCCGGATGCAGTATCTTTTTGATACCAATCTAATATGATTTTGTTATTATTTGTTCTTATGACTTTGGTATCTAAAAAAGGTATACTATTTTGATATTCATATTCGACAGTGAATTGAATATTTTGATTAAGTGAATTAAATATTGTTTGCACTGTCTGGATGTGGTTAAAGGGTACACTGCATATTTTATCATCAATATATTTATAAGTAAATGCTAGTGAAATGGCAATTTTGAGATTCCAATATCAATTAAATGGTCTAGAATAATTGTTGCTAGGATAGGGCTTATAGGACTGCCCATTGGAGTTTCAAATAATTGGAACTCCAATGGGCAGTCCTATAAGCCCTATCCTAGCAACAATTATTCTAGACCATTTAATTGATATTGGAATCTCAAAATTGCCGTTTCCACTAGCATTTATTTATAAATATATTGATGATATAATATGCAGTGTACCCTTTCGAAGGGTACAGGAGTATCGAAATATTTGTTTGTCCATGTCTAATATCAATAAATTTGCAGTTTTCTCCTGAAGAAGTCACCAAATAGTGACGAAATATTGAGACTTACAACAAATAGAGTTTTCTTTCAACTGCCGAATCGCCGTTATTCAAACATTACTATATTTATTTATATAAAAAAATTAAATAAAATCAATCTTCATAATTCCACAAAATCAGTCAACGAAACCCGTCATTGTGAAATGCTGGTAAATCTCATTTAAATTCACGAAAACAGCTCCTTGTATGCAGTTGACAAAATTGCTTATAAGCGATAGATATGCAAGAAAATTTTAACTCGCCACTCTGCGTGTAACCATAGTGATTTTTACATAGGCTGAGGAGGAGGAGAAGAAAATTTGAAATCAAATTATCTGCCGACATGACTCCGAATACGAACGTAGAAATACGATCATGACATATGGATCTGCTTACGAGTATTTTATTGCTTTGTTATTTACTGTATGACAAAAATAGAGTAAAACACGTTTGTCTTTTATTATTAGTTACTGCTTACTGATTGTATTACTTAATTAAATATTCTCGTATGCAACTTAAAATCCTGCTTATGTGTTTGTTCATTTCTTTTTAATTATCTCAATTACTCAGTTGGTACGGTATTACATACGGAAACTAAAGGAAGCGATGCTTCCCTTCCTTCCATGGCCCGCACGCCCTTGTGGAGACGGTCTTTACTGAAGAGTAGTTGGCTAACGTTTAGTTCTCTTAAAATTGAATTATTTATCCTACGGTCGCGTCGGTCTAAGGAATTTTTAACGTTCGTCTCCAACAGAACATTTCAGTGGCGTCTATTTTTCTTCTTTTCGATTGTCTCAGAGTCCAACATTCACGACCGTATATCAGTATTGGGAATATTAAGCAATTGGTCAACCTCATCTTTGACGCTCTTGTTTGATAGTGCTTCCAGATTTTGATCATTTTTGTTTTGGCAACTTTCGCAAGGTCACATCTACGTTAACCTCTTTCCGTATTAATGACCCTGCGTAATGTCATGTTTATATATGTTATGAAATAAAATATTATATTGATTATGAAGTACTGATTATATAAACGGGGTTTTTAAACAAAAGTTTTTTAATTATTCATTGAGTCATTAGGAGGTTTTCAGACGCCAGCCAACTTAATTAACTGTATTCAGTTAACCTATTAAATTACATATCAAAAAATAATGTTTATCCTTTAAACAGTTCGGTGCACTTCGACCTTATATCGGATCCTTTGCCGTAAGAAAATATTTGTATACAGACTCAGTCCGCGCGCCCCTGTTGAATGATAAACAACATTTCCAGTTATTATTATTTAATCCTAAATTTATTTTTTCGTATCTAGGAACACATTTGTTGTTTAAGGAATTTGTAAAAAAAACAAGGTGGTTTTGAGTGCAGGTGATTTATTTTTATACAATATTTTTTAATTTACAAGACTTTAGTGAAGAGAATAAAACTCTAAATGCGGTGCACAATAAAGCAATAATTACTAAACATTCCATTTGTGGTGACCATTACGAATTCTAAATTATATACCAGCATTTTCTTTTATCCATGTGCGAAACAAGGCAACGTTGGTGTATGTTGCAGGATAATGACTTTCACAAATGTGAAATATGCCGGACGCAATTCCCAGTAATGTACCATTTAGGTGTAAAGGACCTCCTGCATCTCCCTAAAAGGTTCACAAATATAAATTGTATAGATGGATGATCGATGATATGTGTTAATTAAGTAGACATAAGGTTATCCCCGTGAAGATAAGCAAAATGCCCTCACTTCCAATTTTTTTTATTTTTTTACGTTCTGTGTGATTAAAAAATAACACTCAACACAATTCATTCCCTTACCCATCCCCCACTACCAAAAACGTCATTTATTCGTTTTTATTTTTGTAGAAGGAATTCCATCAATTTAAAATTTTTAAAATATTCCCACGCATTGTTGAGACTTCTACATAACATGCCTATTTTTATACCTCATAACCTCAAAATGCGTTTTTTTGAAGGTGGCTGCAGGTCTTATATTTTTATGTTTATGTCTTATGTTTCTTATTTTTTTTAGGTATTAACATACGGTGCGTCATCTTTAAAAATCCGAAAAATTCGCATTTTAGGGAGTTTTGGGCGATTTTCCTTATTGAATACTTCAATATAAATCAAATTAATTTTTTTCACGTGCCATATAATTCCATTACCAAAAAAGTCATTTATTCGTTTGTATTTTTAGGTGGGATGCAATCGATTTAAAGTTTTCAAAGAATTTACACGCATACTTGAGGCACTTACAAAAAGCTCTTACTTATTTTCCTTGTTTTTTTTTAGGAAATAGCGCAAATTTCTTTTTTTACTATTGGTGCAGGTTTAATTTTTTTATTCTGTGTATTTAATCGACCACTAAAATCCTATTCTGTTTTTATTTTTCGATATGTTGCGTCATCTCAAAAAATTCTACAAACTCTTTTGGGGGGATTTTTATCATTTTAATAGACTTCAAAACAGATGAATTTTTTTTAATTATATAACTTGCGGTAACTGAGTCCTTTATGACAATAAAAAATGGGAGAAACACATTAAAACTGCCAAAAATATCGGGAGATTTTGGGGGTCTTTTGGGATTTGAACGTGTTTCCGCATTTTTAATATGTATCTTAAAGAAATCAGTTATTGAAATTGTATGTAACCTAAAAAAAAACTTTAATTGAAGTATACAAAAATTGAAATATCCGCAAAAACCCACTAAATAACAAGTTTTTCGGGTTTTTGAAACTGGCGTACCTTATGGAAAATACGGAAAAAATTAGAAATTATAGTTATTAATTAAATACACAAAATTAAGAAATACCAGCAGCCATCTCCAACAAGTAATACTTACGCTTTTTCCAAAAAGAAAAAAAATAAAATAAAATGCATTTTCAGAATATGTTCACTCAACCTATGAGTCTATAAAAAATATACATGTTTTTTAGAAGCTTTAAAACTATCTAAACATCTAAAAACAATAAAAACGAAAACATTACTTTTTTATTGACGGGGTGAGAGGGAAAGAAGTAGATGGTTAAAATTGAGGTGAGCCCTATTTTTTGATCATATAAAATGTAAATAAATGAGAACAATTGAATTATGGGAGTGAGGACACTTCGCTCATCTTAACGGGGGGTACCCTTTTACTTACAATAGTATAGATTCGAATTATTTTTTATGAAAACGTTTAGTTTCAAGATATTTACTATTACGATAATCTAAAACTTGTCAAATCAGCAAAAAAAAAAGCTTATTAGCAAAATCGTCTGGGAAGCTCAAAAAGTGTTGCAAAAGAAACTTGGTCTATAATAAACGATCTTCGAAATAAAACTCACAGAGCTCAATCATTTTCCCTTCCAAATCCTGGAAGTCTAAACGATTACTTCGTTAATATTAGTAAAAATATAACGTCAACTGTTTTGCCGCAACAAGATCCTATTTATATATGTGGCAAAAAGTTTATTTAATACCATCCCTTCTTTGTGAACACACACACAAGATACCATTTCCTGTCTCCCTAACTCAACAAAGGTCTCGAATTCATTCGTTTTAAGACCAGTCGATAACTCTGAACTGATCCAAACAATCATTAGTGTCAAAAGCAAATCATCTTGTAGTACGGATGGACTATCTATAGAAATGTTCTCTAATCTCACAGAAAATGTGTTGGTAATTCTCGTCTCACTAATTAATGGTACTTCGTAAAAACTAAAAAGTTAAACTTCCAAAGTGCCTAAAGACAGCCATTATTATTCCTCTTCATAAGGGTGGTAAAAAATCTGATGCCTGCAACTATAGATCTCTTGCCTTACTACCGGTACTTTCCAAAATTATTGAGAGACACATTTAAACTCGACTCATGTCATTTATCGTTGATAACAACATGTTATCACAATATCAGTTCGGCTTTTTAACTAATAAATATACCACTGATGCTATGTTTTCTGTACTACATGAGCTTTACCAAGCACTAAACAATAATCTTTATACTGTCACTGTTTTCTGTGACTATGCTAAAGCTTTTGATTGTGTAAATCACGACATCTTGATTAAAAAACAAAATTTCTATGGGATTCGAGGTATTTCTTTGAATTGGTTCCAATCCTACTTGAATAATAGGAAACAACTAGTTAGAGCAAATGATATTGACTCTAGTCTCAAAAACATTGTATGTGAAGTACGACAAGGTTCAGTATTGGATCCTCTTCTGTTCCTTATTTTTATAAATGACATCACAAATTTAAAAATCAATGGGAAAATTTTTCTTTTTGTTGATCATACCAGTATCACTTAGAGCAACTCAACTATAGCATCTCTTCATGAAACTAGAACTTCGGATCTACTGACGATAAAGACCTGGTCTGACTCTAATTTACTCTCTTTTAACGTAGATAAAACAGTAGAATTATCCTATAAAGGAGCTCTTCAACCTTTGCCTCTTAATAACAGCCAGATCAGTACCGTTGATTCTGTAAAATTTCTTGGTATTTTTTTAGACAGCAACCTCAAATGGTCCCTTCATATCGATTCGTTAAAGAACGAATTCGATAAGAGCTCTTCGATATTCTTTCTTTTCCTGGCGATTTTCTATTTTTTTATTTCCGTAATGCTTCCTGTATCTCTGCGTCTTCAATGTTTATTTCTTCGTTTGTTTTCATTTCAGGTGCTGGTGTTTCATTATCGTCACCTTTAGCAAATATAGATTAAGATTCTATCCAAGTTTCCTTCTGAATGTGTTTCGTTTTTATTAGTTCGTTTATCTATTTCCTTTGTCCTCTGACCATTCTTCATATTTTCTTTTTGTTCTGTAGAAATCATGTTCCATCTCTATTGAGAAGCTCTCCGAGTTTTCCCTTTTTATTTATCAGACTAAAGTGTTCGTTTCGTTTATAATTCGTTTCGTAATTTCGTTTATTATGATTCGTTTATAGTGGTCGTAAGCCTATTGTGTCTGTTTTGTTTTATCTTTTCACATTTTATCTTCACTTCCTCTTTAACCATGGGATTTTCATTTTTGATATATCAATATTAGTTACTTTCCTCTCTCCAAGTGATTGTGTTGCGGCGTTAATTATGTTACTTTTGAGTTATTCCCAGCTTTCCTCGATTTTATTGTTTCCTAATATTCCATTCGCAGCAATCTTCTCAGATGTTCTTTTTCTGTATAAAGTAAAACAAATGTTTCGGATATTAGAAATTAAATTTACCTTACAAATTCCTGATGTCTTATCAATAGCAGCAATTATGGTCTTCATACAAGGACAGTGTCTTACTACAGTAACATTTGTTTCCATTAGAACATCAGAATTTGATGCTGGTCCAGATAACTAAAAGAAAATATCCAAATTAGTTTTTGAACATGTTATTAGCAATCGGAGAATATTTTGTACTTTCAATAATTAAATTTTCTACTTTGATTAAATTTGTTAAGGGCATAGGCGGAAAATGTCGCTGTAATGTGTTTTAGATGCACATTTTTTCAAATCATGAGAAAATTAATAAGGATTTTTGAAACATTTATACGCAGAATGAAAGATTGCATTGTTACCGAGGGCTAACAATCCCTGAAAATTTATATAATGTTTATTTTAATAAGTTACAGGGGTGAAAAACAAAAGATAAAATTAAGTGTGATTTTAATTTCAAATGTCTCATTCCAAGAAACTTCTTTCTTATTATATGGGACTCTCGGAACTTGGTAATAATGTAGTCGTTCAATCTCTGTTTAAATTTTTCAAAAATATTTATTAGTTTTCTCGGGATTAGAAAAAATGGATGCATTTAAAACACTTTGGAGCGACATTTTGCACTTATGCCCTTAAGAAATCAAAATACAGGGTGGCTGGACGAAATCGAAATAAATACTTTACTAAGAATTACGACAAAATTTTTGAAAAACCCAGCGATAGGTAAATTTTTTATTATAGGGGGATATATTTGTACGTTACTTTGAATTATTTTTACTTTCACCCCCCAACCCATGGTAAGAATCATCCCAACATTTTTTATTAGTCAAAAAAGATATCGTTTGAAAGCCCTTGGGACTCTCTGTTCATAAGTTTTTCAATGTTTTAGTACGGTCCCATACCTTATTTAATTTATTTAACAAGAGTTTTAAACTTCTTCTCCTTTCTCACAATCCTTAGTGCCCTTCAGGGCGTCGGATGTAGGGTTCTGCCTCTTATCCATTTCTTCTGTGCACTTCTATTGGTGGCCCGCTTCTTCATGTGTCTTATAGTCATGTCTCTCTTTTCACCTTATATTCCTACATCATGGATTTGGTCCATCACTGTCTTCCTCGGTCTGCCATATCTTCTTTTGTTTCCTATTTTGGCTTCATGGAGCTTCTTTGTTAGTTTATTTTGTTCCATTCGCTCTATGTGGCCGAACCAATTGTTCGTTTCCGACCTCCTCATTATCGGTGCTAGCTCCAGTTTTCTCCTTATATTATCTTCATTTCTAAATCTTTCAAATTTAGTAACTCCAGCTATTCTTCTCATATATGTCACCTCGGTCGCTTTATTATTGATTCACGTTTCTTTTGCACAATCCGTATACTCTGAGTTTAGTTTTTTATCTACATATTTATGGTTTCCCAAAAATTGTATTATTTAATGAGTAATACACGTTAGTAGTTCTTCAGTTTATTACTTCCTTTCATGTCCGTGTTTCTGTTAACTGTTATTCTATTTTCCAAATATTCAAAAGTAGATACCTACTTAGTGGAGTCACTGAAGGTGGATATGAGCTATTACCTCCGATTTCGTTGAACCTCCATCGATTTGCATGAAAATTGGTGAGTGGTTAGAGGATATCTCAAGGAACAAAAGTGACATGGTGCCAACTTGCGCTTTTACCCTGGGGGTGGATGCCACCCCTTCTCGAGGGTGAAAATTATTTTATTAAGAATAACCCCACAATTCGATAGAAGGACAAATTTCAAGCAAAATTTGTTATATAAAGTTATTAAAATAAATCAAAACTTTTTGAGTTATTAAAGAACAAAGATTTTAATTTTTCTTGAGAAAAATGCAAGTTTTTAACCAATTTTTCATCAATAACTCAAAAAGTGTAAGTTTTTACAAAAAAGTTATTATTATCAAAATTGAAGCTAATAAAAAATGAAATAAACCCCTTACTGCAAAAATCATTTAATGTTAACTAAAAGTGAGTTATAGGTAATTGAATATATACTTTTTTTCGGCGAATAAAAAACTCTAAGTATTCAAGCTGAAATAACGGGAAACTGATTCATTTTATAACATAAACGTATTAAACCGGAATGGGACGTTTCGATGCCGCCGGTTCATCGCCAGTCCATTTCATCGCCATCATATCTCGCATTTCCTAGAATTCCTAATTAATACTAAAAATAACTAATAATTGTAACTGTCTAAAATTCGGAAATATATCAGATAGCGATTAATTGACTGGCGATGAATCAGCCGGCATCGGCATCGAACTGGCGGCATCGAAACGGCGGCGATGAAACGTCCTAGACCCTATTAAACATTTGTCAAAGTACTTAAAAATATCTATTAAATGAGCCCCCGAACATGTTGATAGCGTTAAAATTTATGATCCAATTTTTTTTCAAAATTCATCTTTTAAAAATTTTTCCAAAAAATATTACTGTTTTTTTTTAATAACTCCATTCATGTTTCCGATATCAGGTTCATCTAACAACTTTTTAAAAGTTAGTTCCAAGTGCTATTTAAGTACGTTGAACCTAATCTTTTAAACCCCTTACTTTTTAAAAATAAAAGGTTATATAACCCCGGTTGCATGGTTCCCACAGCAAAATTTAAGATTTAAACGTTTCTATCTCGGTTATTTTTTACCCTATAGAAATAGAAAACAGGTAAAATATTTAGCATAGAAAAAACTAAAATTGGGTTATATATAATTTTTTACGTATATTGAGTATTTTTGGAGTTATTATCAAAAGAACATGAGAATTACAATAATTTTAAATCTAACAATAAAACACTGAAAACGTTTGTTTTCTATACTTCCACAAAATTTATTATAACTAAGTGACTACAGCTGTTTCGGCGAAGTGCCTTTCTCAAGTGATCACTTGAGAAAGGCACTTCGCCGAAACAGCTGTAGTCACTTAGTTATAATAAATTTTGTGGAAGTATAGAAAACAAACGTTTTCAGTGTTTTATTGTTAGATAAAATGAACTTCCATCAAGTAACGGTCGAATCCATCAATAATTTTAAAAACTATGATTTTTTTAATTATATCTCTTTTTTTAATATGCATTCTAAACCGGTCAAAATTATCAAAAACCGTACTTATGCTAATATAAAGAAGTCTTTGTAAGGATTACTATACATTTTAATTTTTGTGGAAATGGCGTATGTTTTATTTTTCACTTTTTCCTAAAAAATTCAAAACGGTTCTTTTATTTTCATTATAACTTACTTAATTTTGACGCTATTACCTTGTTCTGAAGCTCATTTGATAGGTATTCCGAAGTAATTTAGCAGATGTTTAGCAGGAATATTTTATACATTGCATCGTTTTCCCGTTATTAAAGCTTGAGTACTTTAATTTGGGTACTCTTCGATAAAGATACACATTCAATTGCCAATAACTCACTTTGAACTGACATTAGTTTAGTTCTTTATGCCAGAAATGTATTCAATTTTTTATTATCTTCAATTTCAGTAATAATAATTTTTTTGTAAAAGCTTATAGTTTTTGATTTATACGTGAAAAACCGATTTAAAGCATGCGTTTTTTTACGAAAAAATAAAATATTTGGTCTTTAATAACTCAAAAAGTGTTGATTTATTTTAAAAACTTTATATAACAAATTTTGCTTATAATTTGTCCCTATATCGACCTATAGTATCATTTTTAATAAAATAATTTTCACCCACGAGAAGGGGTGGCATCCACCCCCAGGGTGAAAGCGCAAATGAAAAAAAGTGAAAAAATCGATTGAGGTTCAATGAAATCGTAGGTGAAAACCTTCAGTGACTGCACTAACTTGTTGTATTACTTGTTCCTTTACTTTTATATTTGTATTCCTTTCATTTTTCTCATCTTCATTTATTATCATAATTTTTTTATTGAGATTCGTTTCCATCTTTAAGTTCTGCATCTCTTTCGGCCAAATGTCCAGTTTTTGCATGTTTTTACTGGTAGGTGTTCTAAGACCAGTACTAGAAATTCGCAATTGACAAAATCGGTTTAGCTCTGGAAGATAAAAATTAGCGTACTTACCAGTTTTCGTTTTTCTAAATTGTAGGGTTGCGGTCGTGGAGGCATCTAAAAAAAACTAAATATAAGATGCCATCTTCAAACAGCTGTAGCTCCCTGAGGAAGCATTTTCAGCCTAGGTGAATTGGGTTAAATTGTGTTAAAATTATCTGACGAATCTCTGGTGTTTCTTTGTCATAATATAATGTTGTATATGGTAGGGGAGCAAAGTATGCTAAATGTGCAGTCACTCGAGTGTTATGGGGACCTATTGGGTTGTGAAGATTAGGTTCTAAACCAAAAAAAGTGCAGTAAAGTTTTCCATTTTAATGGGGATTATATTAAAAGTTCTTTATTTTTACGTAAGGAATCCAAATCTGCAATAAAAAATGGGGGCTTATATTTAAGATTTTAAAATAACCCTGCACCCCACCACCGTGGGGGTCGTGTTTGGTGCTATTCGATAGAGTTTTCAAAAATAGTGAATACGTGTATTTTTCAGTTTTTAGATCTGATGTTCATTTCGCGAAATATCGTGGGATTCGTATTTAAAATATTAAATTTACACCCCCCCCTCTCCGTGGGAAGTCGTGTTTGGTATCATTCGATAGATTTTTGAAAAATATTGAGCTCGTATTTTTTAGTTTTTTAATCTATCATTCATTTTGCGAAATATTCGCTTTTTCTCGTGAAACTTTGGGACTCACCCATTTCCTTACGCCCCGCTCAAATCGTCAGATTTTTGAAATATATGCTTCTTCTCATCACCATTTTTCAGTGTGTCACAAATGATAGAAAAAAAGGTAAGTCCGTGATAATATACATTTTAGTGATATGACATTTTAGTTAAATCTGACAGTTGTCACATTTTAATTGCAATTTGGCATAAAAACAAATCAATATTGTTTATTGCATTTATAAAATGGTATTTTCTTTGATTTGTATAGTCTTATAAATTGTACAGATTATATTCGTTGATATATTATATAATTTGTAAATAATTTATTTTCGATTATAGCGGCGTCTATTGTCAACTAGAATAAATGTTATAAATGATGTCACCGACAAAATGTAATCACCGACGTGCGTTTTTTCTTGTCACATGCAATTTAATGCATTAGAAAAAATCGAAAAACTGTGATGCACTGAAAGATCCTCATGAGAAAATGCATACACTGTTTTACATGTACTTAACTTACCTTATCTTATGTAATCTGACGATTTCGGGTTTTCTTCTAAGAATAGTTTTTTTTCAGCCCCCCCCTAAACGAACTCCTCTGCATTAAGAGCCAATATATGGTAGTGGTACATTTTCAGGGTAGAAGGTTTCTCCGCATGTAATAATCTGACGCGCTCGAGTAACTGCAAAAATCCCCGCTTGGCTCCCCTGCCAATACTAATATAATGAAACAAGTAAATAAACAAAGGAAATAATTTGTAATTTTTTGCTTTGCATCAATTAATTTACAACACGATAATTTACCTTTGTGAATCCCCAGCCTGCAACTGTAAGTTGTGTACCTACTCGTATCTCAGCATCTTGATCTGGTAAACTGATTGGCTGAATCTTGTCAGAGAAAGTCACTTTTTCTGCTAACTAAAATTTGTTAAAAATAAAAGTTATGTTCCAAATATATTACATTTTAAAAATTAAGAAATAAAATTGCACTTTAACTGACCCCACACACTAATTATATACTGGATAGTGAATCGTAAATGGGTCATAGGAAACTCGATGAAAAATTCTAAACTGTGGAAGTCCTGGTTCTCTAGGTCGAATTATTTTACGTCCAAACCCAAACCTTACCTCTAATCTCTCATGAGAAATTATTTGTAGAGGACTAAAATCTGTATTTTAAAACTGTACTACGAATTCCAGCATATTCCAAAATTTTGCCAGAATATAATACATTTTCCAGAGAACTACTATTTGTCCAACCGTCAGAGATTTGACTTCTAAAAATAATACAAACAAGTTGAATTTTACAATATCAATTTTGGGATCCCAAAAAGATGCAAAAATTTGCCATTCCTAGCTTCGAGCTTCCTCTAAAATTCCTCTTATAAGAAGGGGGAACAGAAAATATTTATTAACCTTCGGATGACCAAGGGGGTAAATTTTGACCCCAATTGTTGTTTTTGTTTAATAAATTCAGAAATATTTTAAATTTTCACTATTTTTTATTTGATTTTAATATCATTCTTGATACCCTCATACTTATTTAGTAAAAAAAAAATTCGTATATTTTACGAAAAAAAAAATATTTTCTGAATTTGGGGTCAAAGATGAACTCCTTTGGCCTTTCATGTTCCAATTTTATATTAAGTAAATACCGTCCATTATGTGGAATTGTTTGTAAGAAAAATTATTCCAATATTGAAAAAAATTGTTTGTTAAACCTGTGGTAACGTAAATTAGTGTACCTAGGTACCTATATTTTAAAATTTCTTTAGTTCTCAGTTCAGAATGATGATTCCTGTTTTTGTTCAATTGTAATTAAAATGTTTTACTAATGTTTATTTATTATTTATTGATACTACACTAACATTAAAATTACGAATACATTATTTTATTTCTTAAAACAACTTAATTTTTTTGTCAATTCTCATTTTTGACTGGGAGTCATTTTTGACCTCCGTTGGTCATCCGTGTAACAAAAAAAGATTGGTCATCGGAAGGTTAACCAAGAATTGTACGCCGTAGAAAAAAAGGATTCCAACAACGAAAATATAGCTGAGAATTTAAACAAAAATATTTGTTAACACTTTATATGTAGAATGAACCGTTGTTTCAGAAACAACGCTTGAAACCACTGGCAATATTTATCGTCAGATACGCGCGCGAAATCATTTTTTTAAATAAAATAAAATAAAGTAAAACTACTGGATAGAAGAAGATAGAATACAATATTCTGAAGTGAATTTGTGGGCCGGCATTACAATTATATTATAGGTTCCTATTTTTTTTAGTAAACTTTAACTGCTTCTCAATATCTGGAATTTCTTTATGATTATCTGGTGCCACAGCTGAATCAGGATTTTCAAATTAGAATGCTTTGAGATTCCAATACGATGAGACTCTCCTATGACTGTCTCCTAAAGTACGAAATTACAACACCAGAAAATCAGGCTTAACATACCTACCTAGAAAACCCGAAGGGATCATTTTGGCCCCAAGTTCTTAAATCAATAAAAACTCAGTTTAAAGAAATTATGTCAACTCTAGACGATCGAGTCTGAGTTTAGTTTTTAGTTTCATTGTTTAACATATTCGCTGCCTATCAAAACAGCATACAGTTTACAGTTTTTGACATTTGTCAAAAATTGCCTTGTTACAGCCGAGGCACTGATTGGAAGTATGATTTCCTTTACAAAATATTCAACTAACATTTTTTTCGTTTTTGTATAGTAACGTTGCTAATTGTTGGTAGAACCGGTGTTGCTGGGTGTAGTACCAGATTTCGGGAGGTAACGTACGGAGCCCATGATTCTTCACACAGCCGAAGAATAAACTTACGAAAACTGAGTGTACTTTCAGCTATTTCTTTGTTAATAATCCATGCATTTATTGCTCAAGAGTATGATCAAACACGTGCAGACGTGCAGACGTGTAGACGTGCATAGGCCATGCATCGTCTTGAAGCAACTTTTGTAGTATAAAGATGCGCCATTTTATCCTTTACACCAACCCCATATTTGGTTTGTTTATAAAAATTAACTGTTTCAGGAAGTTTTCAGTATCCACTGATTGATGTAGGGAGTTCAACAAAATCACATTTTTATCACTCTTCCCTTGGTATTCAGTAATTGTTATTTTTTCGTCGCTCTGTAATGTAAGGGTAAAATACAATTTTCTATTTTCACATCTTACACTTAGAAAATCTGTTGCGATTTAAAATACACACAAGATTTGTTGGTATCTTTGGTAGTGCCTTGGCAAATTTCAAAGAAGTGAAGTAGTTACCTGTCGTAACAGTTTTGTCCTTTCCCAGTTGATTTTCCATTATCCGCAAAACAACCTGTTCATCAGCAATTTTATCTTTATTACGTAGATGATCAGTACTAGTAAAAGTGTAACCATTTACAATAAGCAAGCAACAAACATACATACATATAATTTTACCCATCCGACAGGAATTTGAAAGAAAGACTCGTCGAATTTTCGAAAAACGAAAAACTTACACAGGGCCAATTTGGCCCCTTCAGACTTCTATGGTAGATTCGTTAGAAAAACCATGTAATAAATTTAGTACAGAATAATTTTTTGGTTAAATAAGACTTTATCAGTAGAAAAAACTAAATGTATAGTGATAAGTAAAGAACCGCGTAGATGCAAGCTAGAAATAGACAGCAAAATTGTAGAACAAGTAATGAAGTTTAATTACTTATTAGTAGAGATCACTAGTGACAGGAATATAAGAACAGATACCACAACACAAGCAACAAAAGCGGCAAAAGTGGTTACCTCCGAGAAACCATATGGAGAACCAAATATCTTACCACGGAAAGCAAAATAAAAGTATACAAGACAACAGTAAGACCTATCCTAACATATGCAGCGGAGACAATGACCGATACAAGAAAGACGAAACAACAAATCAACAATATCGAAATGAAAGTATTAAGATCAATAGCAGACATATCATTAAGAGACAGACAAACAGCAGAAGTATACGAGAACGATGCAAAATTCAAAATATTAACAGGTGGATAAAAACGAAAGAAAAAATGGAACGAACATGTAAACCGAATGAAGCCAGATAGATTAGCGAACATCTGTAAAAACAACAAGCCGTACAGCAGAAGACCCGTTGGAAGGCCGCCGAAAAGATGGAAAGACAATATACAGTCAACAACAACTGAAACAGAATAAGAGGCAGACAAACAAGAGTAATCCTAGTCGCACGAAGGAGAAGAAGAAGAAGAAATAAGACTTTGTATCAAAATATTAAAAGTCATAAAATATGAAATTATTATTGCCTCAAATAAATACAATAAATTCAATTCGCAACAGGGCGTGGCCAAATCGGCCCCTCCGACTTTCTAGCGTTAAATGAAATTTGGCCATAAAATTCTCCAGATTTGACTCCATTAGACATTTTGTTGTACAGATACGTTAAGATCAACGTCGACCGAATAATTTAGAAGAGTTGAAGGAGCGCATCTGAATGGAAATAACTCCTAACACCATTAATTATAATTTGATTGTATTTCATTAAACATTTATTATAAAATTTGGAAAACGAAAGGTCACTACTCACAATCTATATATTGTTTATTTTGAGCTTAGAAAATGGCGACCGTTTTCGGAACTTACATTATCTGTCCATCTTCAGGCCAGTTAAAGAGGTCTTATTTTGGTTTTTGAAACAAATTAATAATAGATATCAATTCCAAGAGGGTTGTTGCAGCTAATATGCATAAAGTTTTCAGATGTTACCTTCTCCTAAAGGGAAGACGCCACTCCGTTTTTTTGGGTGGATCCTTACTATATGTGTGTGTTACGTTGTTTGTGTCCAGCTAGTGATAACTATTAATTACTTGTTTCAAAAAACAAAATCGCAATAAAAGTAAAAGTGGACGATGAATTAACTGACCCAATTGAAGCCGACAATGGGATAAGACAGGGGGATTCCTTGCAAAAAACAACTTAAAATAATCTGTTATGCGGACGACACAATACTAATCTCTTAAAGTGAAAATGATTTACAACGTATGCTGCACCAGTTCAACATAATCGCCAGAAAATTTAACATGTTAATTTCCTCACAAAAGACAAAATGCATGGTTATAACAGCAGATCCAATAAGATGTAAATTGGAGCTGGAAGGTCAGATAATAGAAAAAGTGATGGAGTTCAAATACCTAGGCATCACACTGTCTAGCTACTGAAGGTTCGAAACAGAAGTGGAAGATCAATTGAATAGAGCAAACAGAGCCGCAGATTGCCTGAATGACACAATATGGAGAAATAAAAATATCGGAAACGAAATGAAAGGCAGAATTTACAAAACAGTCATCAGACCAATAATGACATACGCGGCAGAAATACGACCCGACACAGAGAGGACAAAAAGATTGCTCAAAACAGCGGAGATGAAAACCCTTCGAAAAATCGATGGTAAGTCTCTATGGAACAGAGCTAGAAGTACGGAGATGCAAGGTGTATAACATTAATAACTGGGTAAGAAATAGAAGAATAGAGTGGAATGACCACATAAGCCGAATGACAACAAATAGGATAGTCAGGACAGCGAGAGACGGTTCCCCAATAGGAAGACGATCAGTGGGAAGACCACGAAAACGATGGAACGACAACTTACTAGAGGCACATTAAAAAAAATAGACAGAATCATGTCTACACGAAAAGAGGAAGAGAAGAAGAAAAAACGAAATATGATCTCCTTAACAAGCCTGAAGATACGACAGATAATGTAAGTCCCGAAACCGGTCGCCATTTTCTAAGATCAAAATAAGAACATATTTTGAGTATTGACCTTTTTTATTACCAAATTGTATAATGGACTCACACTTGCAACCGTTTTATCATTTATTATAAGTCAATTGTATTAATCAAACAGCAGTTTTGGTTAACACTGTAGAAAGAAATATTCAAATTATTTCATCATTACAAAGGTGATGAGGAGACCTTTCAAATGACATGTTCATGACATCGGCTTATATTTTAAAAAAATCTTCGATTATGTCACTACGCCAACACTGATGAAACAATGTCTAACCCATAATAGCAATTGGTGGCCATTCAAAAATTAACATTAACGTGTTATTGTTTTTTAAAGTCGCGTGTTTCTAAAATAATAAATTTGTTCCATATATTTTCTTACTGCATAAATATGTCTTTTTTACAAAAGACATGACATGTTTCGATTTTGTTGAGAATTTATGTGCCACTTGCTGAGTGCCGACAGAAGTGAGTACTTCATAGATTCGATTATATTCGGTTAGATTTAATTCGATTCCATTCGTATGGTTTAATTTTGTTAACCCAGGATAGGTCGATCCGTAAGAAAAATTTTATCTCTGTCAGGATATAATTTCAATATTAAACCAATAATAGAATAACATATTCATTTTTGATTTTCTTTGTATTTAATAAATATATGAACTGTAATAAAAAGTTTTAGCCAACATTTCTTTCCTTATATTGGTCGCATGACTAAAATCTGAATAACGATAATTGCTAAATGTACAAAATATAATAATACCTACTTTAACTAATGCTATATCATAATCGAAAATCCTCCGTGGTCTGAATTTCTCATGTACTTGTACACTTTCTATTTTTATGGTAGTATTTGCACTAGTCAGATTAGATAATCCAGCAATGATTGAGTCTGGATATCTGAAAAAAATATTATTTAAAAATAGTAGAGTAAACAGTAGCGCGTCATCAATATTTTTTTTTCGAATGTTCTGCGAACCTTAGAATATAAAATAAACCAGGAAGGAGTACAATGCGAAATGACTTCGAGCCAGGAAGGAGGTTGCAAATGGCGATCAGCTGTCAAATTTGCTTTCTATCTCCAGTGACGTACCTTTGAAAGAGGGAAGAAAATAAATTCTTATGGATTTTATTTCATCTTTGATGTTAAACAAACAGCAATGGATCAAGAGAAAATACGTATTAACCTTCGGAGTACGGAGATTATTTGACTTACTTAGTTTACGATGATGGGTCAAGCGTGACCCATTCTCATTTTATTTATAAGGATGTTTTAAATAGTCAGTATTATTAAACAATATTTTTAATTCAACAAAAAACAAACAAACATAACAATTATAATCCCAAATTATTGTATTTAAATTTTTTAAGATGGTTCCCCATGGGCATATACTAGTTCGCTCCGGCGGCCAGATTTTAATACCTTACAGAAAACGGGCAGAGGTAAATTCGCTCCGACCATATATTGGAATACGTATACCCGTAAACAGAGACGGCTGCGATTTACGTGTACCTACAAACATATTGAAAATATTCTTCGAAATCCGAAGACCGGGTCAGGACTGACCCGGCATCATAGATGTTACATAGAGGAAAAACTGTAATTTGCATGTTCATGAATTATATACGAAAAAATAGATTGAAACAAATAAGGAGAACTTACGATCAATCGGATTTGTAAAAAAATTATTTCATAAAATATTAAGAAATAAGTGAATTTCGGGTCACGCTTGACCCAGTCTTCGTACTCCGAAGGTTAATATAATATTTTGTTGAAAAGTCAGTTAAATAACATTTTATTATACTAATAACTTCAGTTAATTAATTGCATATAGAAGAGCTTTACCAGAGAGTACGCCTATGCACACAGCTGATCCAATACACAAACACCTTCTACCTCGTTGACAAAAACTTATGAGTCATCCACAGACGTTCAAGATGGCCGATTCCGCTAGAAATTTAAGGTGTTGTTGATATATGACAGACCCCTTCCTGTTTATTTTATATTCTAAGCTGCGAACTTTCAACAGTGTGTCGGTAATACAACAGTGACAGTGACATAATACCTACTATCAAAAACAATAATTATTATACTCATAGGCGCGCTAAATGTCGCCACGTCAGTCACGTTCGATTTCTTGTTAAAGAAAATCGATTTTTAGTCGTTCCAATGTGACACAAAATCTAGGCATGGGATAAAATTTTATTTGGAGAAAGTGTATTTTTTAGTTCTTCTTAATGGCGGTACAGGCTCGTCTTTGCAATATTTTTTTTATTTATAGAGTGATTTCCACATACTAACATATTTCTCAAATTGGGCTCTGTACCGCCATTATTAATTACATTACGAATATGTGTGCCAAATATCTCGACAAAATATTCAAAATTACAGCCGCAATCTTGGACCGCGTTTTCAGCGCGCTGCTGTTGCCTCTTAAGTTATATTGGTTTATTTATATAGCATTTTAAAGTCGTATAAAAAGAGATTTATAAAATAGTTATAACAGATCTTTAAAAAGAGATCAGCTTGCGCTTTATTATTAAAAACCCAATATCACAAGATTTTTTTAGTAACTTGTAACCCAAAAATGATTTGATGGTTACATTAAATAGTTTGTATAATATAGTAGTAATATAACATTTTTATTGCGTCTCCTTTCGGAGGTCGGCGATTCAAACCAATACTACACGAAAAATTTCTGCGGATGATCGGTGAAGCATCTCCTTAGGTCCTTCAGTCATGAGTTCTGATCTCTTCGTACTGACCTTTTGCGCTGTAATTTGCCGTATAATAGAATTAATAGTAATTCAAAATCTTTTACCTCTCATTACATGGCCAAAGTGTTTTCCTAAGTTTATCATGCTTAGCAGTTCTTTTTTGTTTACTCATGCGCCGAATCACTTCATCGTTGATAATATTTTGATTTTATGAAACTGTGAATATCGGACAGTCTGTAATTTCTAAATATTTCGAATGGGTTTTCTTATTTTCAACATCACTTGCTTAATTTTTGATGCTATTACCTTTTTGTTGAGCTCATTTGAGAGGTATTCCTCAGTACTTTGACAAGTGCTTAATAAGTAGTATGTTTTATAAAATGCATCGTTTTTTCATAATTTAAGCTAAATACTTAGAGTTGAGTACTCGTCGAAAAAAGAAAGACATTTAATTACATACCTACAACTCATTTTGAATTAACATTAAAAGGTTTCTCGACGAAGTTGATAATATTAAAAAAATTATCTAACAATAAAACACTGAAAACGTTTGTTTTCTATACTTCCAAAAAATTTATTCTAACTTATAACTATGTGACTGCAGCTGTTTCTGCCTTAAATATAGGCCTTAAGCTATCTTTATTAGAATCTATGGAAATTAATAAATAAAAAAATACAGATATAATTATTCTGAATGACCAACTCGAGACAAACAGCTCCCCACTCCTCAACCTCTTCAGTTAAAGACTTTAAAAAGGCAAACCCATAGTAAATTAAATCACTTGAGAAAGGCACTCTGCCGAAATAGCTGTAGTCACATAGTTATAATAAATTTTGTGGAAGTATAGAAAACAAAGGTTTTCAGTGTTTTATTGTTAGATAAAATGAACTTCCATCAAGTAACGGTCGAATCCATCAATTATTAAAATTTATGCTCTAAGGTTTCTCGACTAAGGAATTTATTCGATTTTGTATTGTCTTCAGTTTTGTTAATAATAACTTTTTTGGAAAAACTTTAGTATAACAATAGTTTTTGAGTTACTGATGAAATAGCGCTTTAAAACTATTTCACGAAAAATTAAATCTTTTGATATTCAATAACTCAAAAAGTATTGATTTATTTTAATACCCTGATATAACAAATTTTGCTTAGAATTGGTTTTTCTATCAATTTATGGGGTTATTGTTAATAAAATAATTTTCATCCCCGGAAACTGGTAGCATCCACCCCAGGGTAAAATTGCAAGTTGGCCTCATATCACTTTTGTTTTTTGAGATATCCTCTAACCACTCACCAATTTTCATGGCAATCGATGGAGGTAAAACTAAATCGGAAGGTTAACCTTCAGTGACTGCACTGTGGAAAGTGTATAATAGGACTATTTGTAATATTTAGTTTTTATAATTAAACCTAGATATTATAATAGATATCTCCCTTTAGTCCATAAATGTCATTAAACTTACCTTAGATTGAAGAAACAAGTTGCAGCTGTTAGTACCCATTCTTCACTTATCAGAGACCCACCGCACAAGTGACCTAAATTCTCATTCTGAAGTGAAACTATCCATGGGTGATCCTCTATGGAGGCCTCCTTCCCACCAAAAATCCGTAAATGGCTTCCTTTAAAAACGAACAAGTTAGTATACAATTAAATAAAAATCCGATTTCCCATCGACAAATAAAAAAAAAGTAGGTAGTTTTCTTTTAATACCAGAAATGCAGTTATAGAAAGTTGTAACTGAAAATTTTATATTATTTATTATTTCATAATTTCGAATACTTTCTCTTTCATACACCGACTATAATACTGCGCATAGGCGCCATCCCCCACCGGCACTTTTAGAATCTGTGTACTGTGATTTGTTTAAACCTATAAAAGTTTAGTATAACCAAAGAATATAGACGTGAGTAGAAGGGTACTGGCCTGTAACGCTTTAGCATAGGATTTTGTGTTCCCACTGAGTAGGTGCATAGACCTGACAACAACTACGGAGCTTACACGATCTCACCACCGCCCACACCGCGGCCGCAATATCCCTCGTCAAGGAGCCTGCTTTGAAGTGACAAATAAACGTGACCATCTGATCCATATAAAAGCTTCTTCTGGGAGAGGATATATTCTTTGGTATATCGTACCTATACCGCGAGGGGTAACTGCATGGTAATCTCTCGCGTCACGATTTTCGAGGTACTTCTTCTTCTTCTTCTTCTTCTTCTTCTACGGCACTACAGACCAAATTGCGTCTTGGCCTCCTTCATTTTTTGCCTCCACCCTTGCTTGTGTGTGGCTGCTCTTCTCCATATACGGACTCCTAAAAGGGCTTGTGCGTCGCTTTTTACTGTGTCTTCACAGCGCTTTCCTGGCTTTCCAACCGGTCTCTTTCCATGCATTCTAGCATTCAGTGCTCTTTTTGGTAGCCTATCCTCTCCCTTTCTTATCATATGTACGGCCCATGGCAATCTTTTTATTCTAATGAAGTCTGACAGGGATGCTTCCTTATAAAGTTGATAAAGTTCGTTGTTGTATCGACTTCTGAAGATTCCGTTTTCCCTCACAGCTTCTAGTATTCTCCTCTGTACTTTCCTTTCGAATGTGTCGAGTTTGTTTTTGGATGTTTCTCTCAGAACCCAGGCTTCACTGCCATAGCATGTTATTGGTCGAATTAAAGTTTTATAGATTCTCATCTTTGTATTTCGGTGGACACTTTTAGACCGAAATATATGGGAGATGGCAAAATAGGCTCTGTTTGCCTGCGTTATTCTCTTCTGTATTTCTGCATCTTCTGATCCGTCGGCATATATTTCTACTCCCAGGTATGTAAACTTTCCAACCGTTTCCCCGTTATATTTCTTCTCGTCTGAGTCATTATTTTTAGACCTATGTTAATTTATGTTAATTATGTTGATTTTCAGACCTAGCATTTTTGTTACCCGTGTTGAGCTGCCCCCCCCCCCACTTGCAAAAATCAAAAAACAAATAGCCCTGATTTATGAGCTATTTATGAGCTCTCAAATTCCGCAAACTAAAAATTTTGAGCTCGTTCCACTGAGCAGGAATTTGATACTTTAGTGGGGGGGGGGCTGACTCAGCCCCCCCACCACTTAAAAATAGGAATATTGAATCGGTTTTTGCGGCAGAATTACGAGCTATTTATGAGCTCTTGAAATTACATAGTTTCGATTTTTGAGCTCATCCACTTCACCCCCAAACAACCCTTTAATTGATTTAACTTAAGAGAAAAATGCTGAGAAAACCTAAAATATATAGTATTGCGGATATAATTCCTATACCTTATATACTCTAAGAATAAACTATTAAATCACGTGCATTTCGATTATTGAGCTACAACCCCTTCGCAAGAAAACCACCCTATCTTCCCGGCTTAAGAGAGAGTTGTACTTAAAATGCATTAAACTAATTATTTGGCGACTACATATCATTGAGTTATTTATAAGCTTCCAAATTACGCGCATTTAGATCAGTAAATTTCAATTTACTTTGTATAGTGCAGTCACTGAAGGTAAAAATCAACGATTACCTTCAATTTCGGTGAACCTTCATCGATTTTCACGAAAATTGGTCAGTGGTTAGAGGATACGTCAAGAAACAAAGGTGACATGGTACCACCTTGCGCCTTTACCCTGAGGGTGGATACCGCCCCCTCTCGGGGGTGAAAATTATTTTATTAAAAATAACTGCACAAATCAATAAAAGAACAAATTAAAAGCAAAATTTATTGTTTAAAGTTAATAAAATAAGTCAATACCTTTTAAGTTATTAAAGATCAAAGATTTTAATTATTCGTGAAAAAAATTCATGTTATGAAGCGGTTTCGTAAATCACTGCAAAACTGTAAGTTTTTACAAAAAAGTTAATAGTAGTTTAATTCGTATAGCTTATATTCTAAGAATAAACTCTTAAATCACGCGCCTTTCGATTATAGAGCTACAACCCCTTCGCAAGAAAACCATCCCATATTCCCGGCTTAAGAGAGAGTTGTACTTAAAACAATTTAAATTAATTATTTGGCGACACATATCGTTTAATAATTTATGAGCTTGCAAAATATACGCATCTCAATTATTGAATTGCCATTTTCTTTCTATAGTGCAGTCAAAAATCAACTATGACCTTCGATTTCGGTAAATCTCCATTCATTTTCACGAATTAACAATAAAAACTTGGGGTTTTAACCTGGGGTATATGTCACCCCTTCTCGGGAGCGAAAATTACTTTATTAAAAATAACCCCACAAATCGAGAGAGGGACAAATTGTAAGCAAAATTTGTTATATAATGTGATTAAAATAAATCAATATTTTTGAGTTATTAAAGATCAACTATTTTAATTTTTGGAAAGAAAATGCATGAGCGATTTTTCATAAATGACTCAAAAACTGTAAGTTTTTACAAAAAAGTTTTCATCACTAAAATTGAAGCTAATAAAAAATATAATAAATTGATTACTTGAAAACCTTTTAATGTTAATTTAAAGTAAGTTATTGGTAATTAAATGTATAATTTTTTCTGCGACTTTTCAAATCTAAGGATTCAAGCTTAAATAACGGGAAAGATATGCATTTTATAACACTTAGGTACTAAATACTTGTCAAAGTACTTAGAAATACCTATCAAAAATGAGCAATTTCATTCAATTTTTTTATTCAAATTTTCGTGAAAATGAATGCAGATTTACCGAAATCGAAGGTCATAGTTGATTTTTACCTTCAGTGACTGCACTATAGGAAAAAATGGCAATTCAATAATTGAGATGCGTATATTTTGCGAGCTCATAAATTATTAAACGATATCTAGTCGACAAATCATGAATTTAAATTATTTTAAGTACAACTCTCTCTTAAGCCGGGAATATGGTATGGTTTTCTTGCGAAGGGGTTGTAGCTCAATAATCGAAAGGCGCGTGATTTAAGAGTTTATTCTTAGAATATAAGCTATACGAATAAAACTAATAATAACTTTTTTGTAAAAACTTACAGTTTTTCAGTGATTTAAGAAAAACCGCTTCAAAACATGCATTTTTTTCACGAATAATTAAAATTTTTGATCTTTAATAACTTAATAAGTATTGACTTATTTTAATAACTTTATATAATAAATTTTGCTTATAATTTGTTCTTTTATAGATTTGTGCAGTTATTTTTTTATAAAATAATTTTTCACCCCCAGGGTATCCACCCCCAGTATCCACCCTCAGGCTAAAGGCGCAAGGTGGTACCATGTCACCTTTGTTTCTTGAGGTATCCTCTAACCACTGACCAATTTTCGTAAAAATCGATGAAGGTTTACCGAAATTGAAGATAATCGTTCATTTTTACTTTCAGTGACTGCACTATATAAAATAAATTGCAATTTACTGATTTAAATGTGCGTAATTTGAAAGCTTATAAATTATTAAATGAATGTAGTCGCCAAATAATTAATTTAATGCATTTTAAGTACAACTTTCTCTTAAGCCGGGAAGATAGGGTGGTTTTCTTGCGAAGGGGTTGTAGCTCAATAATCGAAATGCACGTGATTTAATAGTTTATTCTTAGAGTATATACGCTATAGGAATTAAATCCGCAATACGATATATTTTAAGTTTTCTCAGCATTTTTCTCTTAAGTTAAATCAATTAAAGGGTTGTTTGGGGGTGAAGGGGATGAGCTCAAAAATCGAAACTATATAATTTGTCGCAAAAACCGATTCAATATTCCTATTTTTAAGTAGTGGGGGGGCTGACTCAGCCCCCCCCCCAATAAATTATTAAATTCCTGCTCAGTGGAACGAGCTCAAAATTTTTAGTTTGCGGAATATGCGAGCTCATAAATAGCTCATAAATCAGGACTATTAGTTTTTTAATTTTTGCAAGTGGGGGGGGGGTAGCTCAACACCGGTATTTTTGTTTGTGTTTTTAACTCTGCGTATGTTTCCTGTGCTCCTGTTGATGTTCTACTCATAATATTAATATCATCTGCATAAGCGACCAGTTGAACCGTTCGGTTGGTCAGTAGGTTTCCTCGTCCAGTTTGGATTTGCCTAACCGCATACTCCAGTGCCAGGTTAAACAATGTTGGGGCCAGCCATCTCTCTGCTTTAGTCCCTGCGAAATTTTGAAAAAGTCTGTCCGGTGGTTTGTATTCGTACACATGCCTGAGTTTCATCCATTGTGGCTTTAATGAGTCTTATTAGCTTGTGTGGTATTGCCAATTCAGCCAATATATAGTATAGTGTGTTCCTTTAGACTGAGTCGTATGTGTGTTTAAAGTCTACAAACACGTTGTGAACATCCATATCGTGTTCCCATGATTTGCTCAAGATCTGTTTGACTGTAAATATTTGATCCAGTGTCGATCTTCCCCGTCGGAAGCCCGTCTGATACTGTCCAATAATTTCTGCTAGTGGTTGGAGCCGCTGTTGGAGCCGCTGGTTTATAATATACGTGAGGACTTTATATGCTGTACATTGTGTACATAGTAGAGAGATTCCACGGTAGTTTTTGCACTGGAGTAAAGGGGTAATTCTGCATGAAAAAATAATGACAGTTTGTTTTATAAACGTATGTCCGCAAATGCTTCGTTTGTGTGATTAGTGTGTTGAAATTTTTCTTACAAACTAAGGATTTATTATTGTTTTAAAACCTGTTGAGATATGCAAATGAAGTTTGGTGGGTTTTAAGACGTAGTTATTGCGCATTTTTTGATATACAATTAAGAATTTTATATTCACCATTGGCGCGCATACAGGTAATATGACCCTTAATTGTATGTCAAAAAATGCGCAATAACTACGCCTTAAAACCCACCAAATTTAATTTGCATATCTCAACAGGTTTTAAAGCAATAAATAAATCGTTAGTTTGTAAAAAAATTTTCAACATCCCTATCTCAGAAACGAAGCATTTGCGGACATACGTTTATAAAGCAAACTGTCATTATTTATTCCCCATAATTACCCCTTGAAGTTTGCCATACTTATTTAAAAACACCATGTTGTTAAAGTACCTAACTTTTTTATGGTCCAACTTAAGTAAATGAATCAAGAAACAGAATGTTGAGAAAACATGAGGCTAGAGTTGGATTTTAATTTAAGTATTTTACAAATGTCAGAATATTCTAGAGGGTGATGCGAACTTTGAGAAACAAACACAGTTTGATTCGTACACCCGGTATACAACTAATATTTACCTGTTTAGCAACAATATTATTACAGCGATATTGAAAATAAGGCTATAACACATTAAAAAATCACTTAAGTCGGTTAAACAGGTTTAGGAAATTCGAGACATCAGAAATGGCCCATTTTTAAGGTGGGCGGTTAATTTTGGTCCAGCATGTATATTATGTACCTACTCTCAAGATATAGATAAAAGTTAATAAAAAGACATAATTTGATTTTAAAATTATAATCAAATTCTTTCTTACCTGCATTAATAAAGTTCTTTTTGAACAACAAAAGACACACCAATATTGCCGTGTTCCATTTTAGATTCATTATTATAAAACTTTAGAATCTACCAAAGTTTAACTTATAATATTTTCAATAGAAAAAAAGTAAAGTGTTCGCTAAGACTGATAGAATATTGTTAATTCAATGAACTGCAATGTATCCTTATATACCTACTGTTTTATGGTTGTTATTTATGACGTAGAATAGAATAGACCAATAGCATATTATAGTGGCCCTAAAAAAGTTTTAGTCATGAACTCGTGATGGTGCCTGGCCAAATTTTCACGAAAAACAATTATACTACTACTAAAAATTTAACGTTAACTAAGAAAGTGTCATTCCTTAAGTTTTTTATGAGTATTTTAATTGTTTTCATGACTGTGTACACACATTGTTTTTTGAATAGCACAAAAACAGACGTGTATAGATTTTTCCATCAATTGTGGCATATCCAAATCTATTGTGAATAATAATTAGCGCGTCGAGCCCAGTAGACCCATGGCTTTATTAGCTAATCTCCTTCATTCGTTCTGTCCATATCTTTAATCCTCCAATTTGTGACGTTAGCATTGTAGATAGTTTACCCTCTGATATCCTCCATATGTGCCCTAGCCATCTTAGTCTTTAGGTTCTTATTACTCCTAGTATGCTGGGCTCCCTGTCCCCGTATAATTCCCTTAGATCTTTATTTGTCCTGATTTGAACGCCGTTCTCCTCCATTTTTCCTCCAAATGTACTTTCTAGATTCTTACTACTTTTCTCCTTTTAGCAAGGAAATCTGTTCTATTGTGCTTCTTTCTCGTCTAAAGTCCGCCTGGCTTTCACCAATTATATCTTCCATTCTTTTTGTTTTAAAAAATATCCTTTATATATATTGCTATATTATAATATTTATGGAAAAATTTTTAAAAACTAGTTTATGTCAAAGACCACCACGAGATCATAGATTTTCATCGCCTGTATATGGCCAAAAATTGTAAATAGCATAATTTGGTCATAAGCAGTGGTTCGCGGAAAGAGGAAAAGTTCAGTATTAATGATTCTATGAACGGACTTATAAAATTAATACGGTCGGATTAGAAAGTGTATGTATTCGCTTTGAAGTGAACAATAGGAAGGACGTTTATAAATGCTTCTTAGAGGGATAGACGGTAAACACAATTGTTGAGTTTTAGAATATCGGTTTTTTTAGAGCATGTAGAAACACAAAAGTAATTTTGGTATCTCCTAGAATTTGACAAAATGGAAAAGTTGTATTCAAAATTAATTTGTACTTAAGAAATGGAAGTAGGAACGTAATGTGTAGAGAGACGGATGGAGGGAGAATAGAGTGTTTGAGTCTGAGTTTTGAGGAAGAAAAAAGTTTCACTGTGTAAAGAAGATCTGAGGAGAGCAGTCCAGTGTTTGAAAAGTAAGAAATCTTTGTAAAGAGGTGAAGTTGGCGGCCGTGTAAGCAGAATCGTGTTAAAACGAAATCGTTGATCAAGTTGAGAAGTTAAATCTCCTTGTGTCCGAGGAGATTCCTGTTTCTGTCTGGAACGAGTAGCCGGTTGGTATCAATTTGCACAAGATATCGAGCAGAGAGAAAACTGAGGAGAGATTTCGAGCGAGTGCTGTTGTTTGTTTGTGAAGCAGTTTGGACGAGAAGGATCCTTCGCAGCATCCAAGGGACACGTGTGGGAGGATCGAGGACTACACAATCCATGAGAAGAAGTTAGGAAGAGAAAAAAAGGTTAGTCAGATTATTTGTGAAACGGAGAGAATTGTTTTATATCAGATACCATATTTGTGTGAACAGTTCTATAGCATAATTTCGTCATTCATAAATTCAAAGAAGAAATAAGTAATCTATCCAAAAGGTTGAAAGTAAAGTTTGTTTTTGTTATATAATAGTAATAACAGTCTAACGAATTATTTAAATAAAAATTTTGTTAAAAAAGGAGATAGCAGGATTAAACATTAATTTATTAAATAAGAAATATATAGTTGCAACAAAATTGAGTTTTAGCATACATTTAAAGCTTTTAATTATGGTATATTGGATAAATAAATAATATTTATAGAATTTATATGACATTGAGTATATTTATTTTCTCTGTTTTGTCCTGGATAAACTAAGCAACTAGAGATACTAGAAGCCACAAACCAAAGGTAATACATTAAAATAAATTAGCCCTGAGAATAAATTTTACTGGAAAGTTTTATTTAATTTTGGTTTTGTTTTGCATAAGTGGTAATTAAAATAATTAATTAATTAATGAAAATAAGAATATACTGATCAATCTCATAACAGAGAGAAAATACAGAGCATAACAGTATTTTAGCCCCTGTAATTTTTGCGTTCGCTCTCATCTCCTTTTTTTATTATATTGCTTCCAATCTTTCTTTTGGTAATTGTTCTTTATTCCAAATTATTCGATTAATATCTGCATGTCTTCATGCATGCAATTTCCTTCATATTTGAACATCTCAGATATCTGATAATCTCGGCCGTTTCCTGGGCTTCTGTTATTTCTTAGGCTGAATATAATATTTTTAACTTCTTTCGTATTGGGAGGCATCTTTTCGATATGATTTAGATTTAACTGCAAAACAACATTAAAATGTTAAGAAAAAAAGGTTTTAATATTTTTAACTCAGTAAATGAAGAGTTTGGAGAGAAACCAATAAAATCATCAGACAGAATACAACCAATGGTTATTAAACTAACAAATAAGGCAGTTGCTCAAGTACTTAAATCATAAGATGGATATAATAATATATATGTAGTTAGACAAACACACATAATAAAAAGGAAAAACTTATTAACACTTAACCATATTCAAAATTAAGATTGCTATGTTCCCAATCGTTTTAGTCTTTCAAAGCTAAAACACGTGAATTGTGAAGATATCGATGGGTTCATTTATTCATTCATTAAACATTAAAATTCCTAGGGATTATAGCTAACCCCATGGCGTTAAAATCCTATTCTTGGGTGAGTCTGTTCTCATGACTCTTTTCCATGTCTTCCTGTCCTTGCACTGAACTTTCCAGTCTTTCACATTCATTGCTCTTATGTCTTCTTCTACATCATCGAGCCATCTTCGTCTGTGCCTTCCTCTACACCTGGGCCATAATAGTGTCCAGTTAGTTATCCTTCTCAACATATCTAATTGTGGACGGCTATAAATGTGTCCTATCCATTCTAAGCGAAGCGATTTTATGTATCTGACGATATGTACAGTCTGCCCGCTATAACTTTTCCCATGCGGTACGATTTATTTTCAATCAAATTAAGTCAAAACAGAAAGTGAAACGTACGCCGATGTGTGTAGTATATAGAATACAGTATACAAAATGTATATACACATCGACGTTCGTTTCAATTTATGTTTTGAATTAATTTGATTGAAAATGAATCGTACCGCATGGGAAAAGTTATAGCAGACGGACTATATTTTCTCTCTTTAATTCTTCTTCAATTTCGGCATTTGTTTTAATTCGTACTTCTCCCCTTCTTGTTACATTTTGGCCCAGTATTGTTTTCATTTTTTCTTTTATATTTTAGAAGGTTATCTTCCTCTTTCTTGTTAATCGTTGTTGTTTCAATCCCATATGTAACAGCAGGTCTTATTAAGGCCTTATGTAGGTTCATTTTGGTTCTCTTATTTAGTGTCTTGCTTCTCAGCAGATTTCTATTCATTCCATATGTTTATTTGCCTTTCAAAAGGCAAAAGACTTTCTTCTATTCTCTCTTTTCCGGTTTTCCCTATTGTTACTCACAAGTAGCTAAAGGTGGATACAGTTTTGAATATATGGTTCTGTGTTATTGGATATTTCTGATTTGTTGAGTGTTCCTTCCTTATCGTCATGTATTGTGTTTTGTGCCGGTTTATCTGTAGCCCTATTCTCTTCGGTTGAATTTTATATATTACTTTTTTCCTTCTATGCCTGGACCGGCGTATCAAAAAATAGTTTATTAATAGCAAGCTGAAAATTTGTTAATAGTTTAACGGTGTCTATTGGGACAGACTTTTTTCTACGGAACACTGGAACAGGGATGTTTTAATTGTGGAACAGGTTACAGGTTTCCAACGTCAGACTACAAAAGCGTCGCATGTATTTTGTCGGACAGAACTTCCAATTGATTTCTTAACCTTTCATTAAACTCTCATGCAAAAGTCAGACTGCTATTTACCACCACTATAATTCCTGTCATTCGACATGTTCTACGTATCGGACTTATTAAAATGTCCAACATATTTGTCGGACCAACATATTTTCATATAGTATATGGTACATTCCTTGTCAAATCACTCAGGCAAAAAATTTTGGATCTTCGATTTGTCTGAAAATTGGTATATAGCTTATGCGGGACGTAAAAATAAGATATTTCAGGTCAAAAAATCTCCTTCTTTTTTTCTTAAAATATTATTTTAGGCAATTTTACAGTGATTTGGTGTTTATTTAAACAAATTTGCATATTCTGTCGCAAAGTATCAATGAAAAACATAATATTTTAACAGGAGGGACTTAAAAATGTCATTATATGTCATTAAAACAAGTTATTTTGATTCAAAACAAGATTTTGATCAAAGTATTGTGTAGAAAACGTTAAAATACCGTTTTTACATTTTTCTCCATTCCCAAAATACATCATCCTCGATTTGGCTAAAAATTTGCCCACAGATAGCCAAAACAAAAGAATTTAAGTGGTTATAATTAAAGGATTTGAATTATATTACAATACCAAAAAAGTTACATGCAGTAATATCAGGCTCAAAAGTATATTAGTCCCGTCGGAATAGCATTTGACCTTGCATGCCGAGCTACCCAAAATTTTATTTTTCTAATCTTTAGGGGAGTCAATCGTAGCCTAAATTTAAAATCACGAGTGAATTCCTCCGTTACGTTAGCCGCCATCTTGATTTTAAAGGAGAACCTGTTTTGCTCAATATTTCCGCCATTTTCAACTTTTCGACAAAAATGGTAGAAACTGAAATTGTTCCAAATAAATCGTATTAACAATTATTACAATTTCTTTTTAACAATTTTTGTCGTGAGGCCGATATTTTCGTGTTAATTTTCTTTACGGTAGACGCCTATATTTTTGACTATGATATTGCATGTAACTTTTTTTTATATCGTAATATAATTCAAATCCTTCTCACCACTTAAAGTCATATGTTTTGGCTATCCGTGGGCAAATTTTTAGCCAAATCGATTATGATGTATTTTGGAAATGGAGAAAAATGTATAAAACGGTATTTTAACGTATTCTACACTATAAAATTAGGTCAAAAACTTGTTTTGAATCAAAGTTACTTGTTATAATGCCATATAATGACATTTTTGAGTCACTTCTATTAAAATATGTTTTCCATTGATACTTTACGATAGAAAATGCAAATTTGTTTAAATAAACACCAAATCACTGTAAAATCGAAATAATACAAAACAGGCGTATGTTCGTGGAATAGGATATAAGCAAGTTTTGTTCTGTAGAGTTTTTTCATTAAGTCAATACTTTTCGAGTTATTTGCGAGTGAATATGTTCATTTATAACAAAAAAAAAACATGTTTATGGACGCTTTTTCACTGATAACTCAAAAAGTAAGTACTCTACGAAAAAAATATTCTTAGTAAAAATATAGCTTATAAAGAACAGAAAAAATGGTGTACGCGTGAGGTCTGCAGACCCAGTATAAGCAGAGTTGTAGCTAATGAATAGTAGGTTCTTCTTCGTCAAATTCCAAATCGAATATTTCAATGTGAAATAACCAAAAAACAGAGCCCTTTTTGGGGAAAATTCATTACAACTTTTTTAAAGTGTAAGATTTATTTTTGTTTTTTAAAAAAATTTCTAACATTAAAAATAAGTGAGTTCCGCTCAAAATATTGTTGGTCCCTTTAATTTTTTTGTACAAAAATCGCTAAAATCACCCCCTAATTAGCTTCCCAAATAAAATTAATCGTAACCGTTTCACAAATTACTTTACTTATGTATTGTTTATATTATCTATAAGTTTCATTGGTTGAAAGTGCTCAATTTTGAAAAAAATTGGGTTTAAAACAAAATATTTTTTTATTTTGAAAAAAAAAATGGAATTGCTCATGGAATTAATTTAAAAATTATTAGTAATACCAAAACTCTAAGGGCCGGTTGTTCGAACGCTAATCAACAATGATCACTATCAAATATTTAATTTCTGTCACAACTGTCAACGTCAACTTTGGTTGGGTTGCTGAAAACGTAATTAATTATAATTATAAGATTAGTTAATCAATTATCATAACAATTATTAACATAATTGATTAACTAATTTCATAATTGTAATCAATAATTATGTTTTCAGCAACCCAATTAAAGTTGACATTGACAGTTGTGACATAATTAAATATTTGATAATGATCATTTTTGATTAGCATTCGAACAACCGGCCCTTAAAGAGTAATAAAATGTACGTTTTGATTTTCTGAATATTTTTCCTTTTTTGTTTTCTTGTTATACTAAAATTGATTATGCTATGGCTGTTCAAAATTTGCCTAAACTCGTGATTAGTTACTCGTTTAAGTCATTTTAACGACAGCTTTTTCAAAAATAAGCAATTTGAACCGATGAAACCTACAGATCATATAAATAATACATAAGCAAAGTAACTTGTGAAGTGGTAATGATAAAATTTATTTGTGATGCTAATTAGGGGGTGATTTTCGTGATTTTTTTACCAAAAAATCAAAGGGACCAACAATATTTTGAACGTAACTTACTTACTTTTAATGTTACAAGTTTTCGTAAAAAACAAAAACAATCCTTTTTTTAAACACTTTAAAAAAGTAGGTTTAGAACCTACTTTTCATTACCTACAACTCTGCTTCTACTGGGTCTAAATACCTCAAGAATACACCATTTTTTTTTCAGATTTTCCTAAGCTATATTTTTGCTGAGATTATTTTTTTCGCTGAAATACTTAATTTCTGAGCTATCTCCGAAAAACCGTCCAAAAACATGTTTTTTTTTTTTTTGTTAAAAATGATTTACTTGCAAATAACTCGAAAAGTGACTTGAGGAAAAAGCTCTATAGAACAAAAGTTGCTTAGAATTAGTCATTTTATCCAATTCCGGACTTATTTTGAATGTATGTTTTTCATCTTCGAGAGGGGGGTATTCCCCTCTATTTTTGAAAAATGGAGGGGATGTAGAATTGTAAACTTTTCCTTATATAATAATAGACAATTTCAACTACCTATTCCTAAATTTTTGAACTGTTCCACAATTAAAACTTCCCGTGTTCCAGTGTTCCCGTACATCAAAATTTGTCCGATTAGACACCGTTAAGCTATTAACAAATTTTCAGTTTGTTATTAATAATTTTTTTTTGGTACGCGGGATCAAGACCTATTCGGAATGGAAAGTCCGGTAATTTTATATTTTTTATTCTTTCACCTTGTCATTTTTTATGAGTTTCCAGGCAAACAAAATATCCTGTAACTAAAATTTTGACGCGAAAAATAAAAATGATGGTTATTATTGGGTCCCAAAGTCGGAGATATGAAAATAAAATTGCGGTTATTATACTTAGTAGAATACAAAATATACCCTGTTATATTTAAATAATAAATGACTAAATCATTAGCCCAATAAATACAAAATACTTCGATTACAAAGCAAATAATCTACTATGTCTACACTGTTACACTTATACACGGGGATGAAAGCAATGTAAATTAACTCAGTTTGAGGCTATTATGAATTCCCATCATCTGTGTTTATATAGACATCAGTAAAGAGGTTATGTCAGTTGTGTACAATGTATAAAGGAAATTGATTAGCGGTAGTTTAGTAGGTACATATTATAATACTTTAGTACTTGTAGGTCTGGACCCCGCATATTAAAAAACAGTTGATTAATAGCAAGCTGAAAATTTGTTAATAGCTTAAGGATCAGGTAAAAAGTTTGGAACGGTCAGACCACGAAAATATCACATGTACTTTGTCCGACAGAACTTCCAATTGATTTGTTACCCTTTCATTAAACTCCCATGCAAAAATCAGGCTGCTATTTATCACCAAATGGGCATTATAATGAGTGGAACACGTAGAACGTGTCAAATGACAGGAATTATGACAGGTTATAAATAGCAGTCTGATTTTTGTACGAGAGTTTAATGAAAGGGTAACAAATCAATTGGAAGTTCTGTCGGACAAAATACATACGACGTTTTTGTCGTCTGACCGTTCCAAATATTTAACCTGTTCCACAATTAAAACTTCCCCCGTTCCAGTATTCCCATATATCAAAGTTTGTCCGACTAGACACCCTTAAGCTATTAACAAATTTTCAGCTTGCTATTAATCAATTTTTTTTTATACGCGGGATCCAGGCCTATTAGCTATCGGAACAAACAAGATTATAAAAACCCAGTTTGAAATAAGAGTGAGTAATAATAGTATTTTCTTGGACATAATTAACTGGTAAACACTATTTTAAGTTTTTGGGTGTTATTATTGTACTTTTAATATTGATGAATCAGTGGCGGCCGGTCAGGGTCGGCAGGGTCGGCAGTGCCGACCCACACATTTATAGATATAATTTTTTTTTAATATTTGTATCTGTGAAGTAAAAAAAATCTGTCAGATAATACAGACTAAATTTTATTCATGGTTTTTAAAAGGATTTGATCAGTCCGAGCGTTAAGTGATCCAAGCGCATAAAAGACTTTTCTCAAAAAATGAATGATCCGAACCATTCATCTGACTTTTCGGCTAGCCGTACCCAACTTTCCGTAGCTTGACGATTTACACGTAAAACTCAACGAAATAACAAGTCGATGAGCAAGCGAAAGCGAACATACCTACATTCTCTCCGTGGGTTAAACGGCCAGGTACGGCACTTTTAAATCTGCCGGTCGGTGTTTCATTTGGAGCATCGCATCGGCAGAAATTGTCAAAAATAATCACGCCGTATTACGTCGTTTGATATTGTAATTTTTTTAAGTTGTCAGTAATTATCATTTAGTGGACATGATGGATCGAAGCATTTGTTAAAAATCAAAGTAATTATAGAGAATTAATAAAATTGCTTTAGAAATATTTACTTTCTGATTCGAACTGTATTCGTAATACACAATGAACTAATACATATAATCAAATAGTTACATTTTGAATAACGTTATTGAATCTGAGATTTAGAAAACCATTTGCTTTTCGCTGGAAGTAGATGAAACTTCTAATTATCATGTCATTCACAATTATTAATTATTGTTGTTCGATACGAGTTACGTGGTAACATTTATGAGAGATTTTTAGGTTTTAGAAAGTGAGTAAAAGCAATAAGGCAGAATATATTTTTGGTATTTTAAAGAACAGATTAATAGTTATTTATGATATATGTGTTAAAAGTACACATTTAAGGCACGCATGTGAAAGTTTGCAGAATGAGCGATAGCGAGTTCTGCAATTCACATGAGTGCCTTAAAAATGTACTTTTTAACACGCATATCATACAATATTTTTTCTAAAAACATAATTATAGGACAATATCTACAAAAACTTTTACTTGAACGTGACACATTCTATTTTTATATTTTTTTGACATTACATCGAAATTGTCTATACGGACAATACGAACTGCAGTGCCTTAAATTAGCATTTTTAACGCTCGTATGGAGTGTTAAAAAATTGTAAAAAAGTGTAAAAAATTGCATTTTTAACACGGTTGTAGAAAAAAATTTTTGATATCAAAAATAAATTGGTAGGGCAAACTGGGGCAATCTTATGACTGCGTTGCTGTGATGTGTGGTGAATTGAATGGTCTCCAGGCAAAAGTTAAAACTATTGCATCACAAGCTTTATTTACTCACTATACTATGATGCGCATATAATGAATTTAGTTTTGCATGTTACGTGTAAAAAAATAAAGAATATCGTCTTTTCTTGCCAGTTTAGCTCACGGATTACTGCTTTAGAACAAATTTGTTTCGAAAAAACAGCGAACAGTTTGTCAGACGCGATGAAATTTTAAATCTCGGTTAGTTTTATCTAAGCAGATTGTCTCTAGTAGTTTTAGTATCTGTAGCAGATTTTCGTGAACAGCTTTTGAAAGTTTTTGATTTTATTATCGAAGGCGACGATTTTGAAAGCGGCGATACCTAGATCCGTGAAGCAAAAAGATATTCATTGTTGTTCAAAATCAGTCAACTGACATTATTAATTCCAAAAATAGAATACGAAAGCTGGTGAAAAATCTCAGAGATTTCCGTAATGATAGTAGTTTCCAATATATACGCAGTGACTTTTGGATTCGCTTGATATTTCCGAACCATCTCAAAAAAGACACCGACGTGATACATAGCTCTAAAAACGAGTAGGTATATCTTGAAATTTTGGATACCTACTATTATATGCAAATAGATACCCGTTTTTCGAATTTTGAAGGTTTGCAAATTTTTGGCCTCTTTTACGATTCAAAATTTAAAAGTTCCCTTTGCCAAAGAATTTCCAAGATATTTATTATTACAAGTTCAAGTTAGGTACTTAAAAATTCTGCCGATCCAAATATTTTCAGAAAGTGGGATAAGTTACAAAATATGTATGTATAATTCTATGTAGTAAGTACTGCAATTCATTGCAAGAAACTGTTCATCAATTTTCTTATTACCAATATCGGCCTCAAATAAACGGGATTTATCTTGTCTCAAAAGAATCAACACGTATTGTCGAAACACCATGAAACAAGAGAGAATGTCAAGTACATCAAATAAAAAAAAAAACAAAAAACAACAAAATCTCCTAGGATGATTTAAGCCTTTTAGTTTGATGGTATACCTATATGAGGAGACAAAAAAATACCTTGCCGACCCTGTCTCCAAGGCCACGAGCCGCCACTGTGATGAATATTATATTGCTCTTATAATTATTTTTTAATTTAGGTTTTTACGGCAGTGTATGTATGACTTTTTTAGTTCTTCTTCTTGTTCTTCTCCTTCTTCATATCCCGTCCCTCTAAGAAGGTTACTACTTTAAATACTTCAATGGAGTCCTTAATGTTTGTTTCTACTCCGTTTACGTCTTTTATTTTGTTTATTTCAAATCTGCGTAGTTTCGGTCTTAAACATTTCATATTTTTGTTGTTCTGTATTCTTTTTACATCTCTTTTACATCTTTTTTGCCATTTTTTTCCTGATGTGACCATCCTTGCTGTAAGTATGTTGATTAATTCGTCTATATCTTTAGCATCACTGTGTCTAATTTTTGGGAACCTAAGTTGTCCTTTAACAGGTTCTTTTATTTCTCTTTATATTGCCCAAGTTTGATTCTATTTTCTATCTAGATCCCAATTTCTCTTTGTTTATCTTTTCAACTCATAGTTACCGTCTATACTAACTTTTGCTCTGACCATCCTGGGATCACCTGTTGTGAATCTGTTAAGAACTGCTGCATCTTTAATGATACATCGTTCCGTGGACATTATGTAGTCGATCTATTTTATTGTAGATTTATTAGGGCTGACTTATGTCTATTTTCGTTGGGGCTTCTTTTTGTAGAAGGAGTTCATTGCGTACATAGGCTTTTCTCCTGAGTTGTTCAGAGTAGCACCTTTTTCATTTCTCTGGCCGTACCCGAAATCTTCCATTTTAGTTTCTCCTTTGTTTCGTTTCCTAGCCAGTTTAGCTTTTAAATCTCAAATTACTAGTGTACGACGATTTTTATGTTTTTCCGTAGCCTTTGAAATGTCTTCATAAAATAGATCGATGTCTTCGTCATCATAAGCTGTAGTGAGGACATAATACCTGGATAATTTTAATTGATGTTCTTCTTATTTTTAGTCCAGGGCGGATCTGTTTTGAGATGGACGTTGAGAGGTGACTCTAATTTTTTTGCAGAAATTGCTTGGAATTAACCCATATAATAATAATTGAGTTATCCCCCCACTCAAAAAGTTCTGGAACATTGTTTAAATAAGCAAAATGTCAAAAAATGAAAGAACAATTCGATTTTTTCTTCGTTTTTTGATTATAACTAAAAGTATTCACTTTTGAGAAAAATTGCACTAAAATAAAAGTTGCGTAATTAAATTTCCTACAATACAAGATTGGTTAAAAATTTTTAAAATCGATACCCTTGTTGCCAAATAGCAATAATTGCGAAAAAACATGGAAAAAACAAGTAATCGCATTTTACATTTTTCAACCATTTCTGCTACATTTAGGACCCTCATATTTCACCCAGAAAAACTTTATGAAATGATAACACAATACTGTAGATTTCATTAAGATCGGTTTAATAGATTTTTGTACTTGTCTTTTTATGGTTTTTTCAAAATAATTGCTATTTTGCAACAAGGGTGACAATTTTTAAAATTTTCAGTTAATGCTATATTGTAGGAAATTTAATTACGCAACTTTTATGTTGGTACAACTTTTCTCGAAAATGAACACTTTTAAAGTTATAATCAAAAAACCAAGAAAAAAATCGAATTTTTCCTTCATTTTTTGACGTTTTGATTATTTAAACAATGTTCGGGACCTTTTTGAGTAGGAGGATAACTCAAGTATTATTATATGAGTTATTTTCAAGCAATATCTTCAAAAAAATATGAGTAACCTCTCAACCTCCAAAATGTACTAATATTTTTACAGATGCGCCCTGGTCTATTTAGGTAGGTATGACATAGACGACACGATTAAATATATACTTTTGATAATTTGATCATGCTTACATATGGCTTTATTTAATATGAATCCTACTCCAAAATTACTATTCATTTCATTTCCTCTATAATACAGTAGATTCCCGGAGTTTAGCTGTATTCGGTTTTCTTCTTTTCGTCAAGTTTCTGATAGGTCTATGACGTCCCATTTTATATTTGTTAGTTCTTTCTTCAGTTCATGTACCTTTTCGTCCATGGATATTGATTTAATATGGTATGTGCCTTATGATAGATTGAGAGATTTTTTTGCTTTCTGTTGTGCTCGTCTTAGTGGTTTTTTTTATCAATCAAGAGCGAAGTATTGTCTCCACCAAATTTTCCTGAGGCAGACCTTTGAAGTCTGATACCATATCTAATAATTTATTATATTTTAAATTAATTAACTTTTTCAATTCTTTTACGATCTATGGTCTACCGTACTTAATAAATTTGATATTGATATCATTAGTTTCTGTCAATTTTCTGCTTTCATTTTCCAGATTTCATTGATTTGTACATTTACTAGTTTTTAGTCATTATCAGTTTCTTCGTCACCGTCTTTGTAATTTTCGTAGTATGTCTTCGGCTTTTGTTTGTCATGTACCTTGTACAGTTCGTCCATAAATTAACGCATGAATTCATTATTTCGTAAACCGGCGACTTTAACGAAAAATCTCAAAACAGGTCTATTTTTATTTTTAAATTACAATTTGTTAGCATAAATATCATACTAGTGACGTTATCTATTTGGGTTTGATGACTTAATCGGTGATTTTTTTAAATGAGAATAGGGACCATGTGACAGCTCATTTGAAAGAGTATTCAATTCTTTATTCACTAATATAAACATTAACATAATTATTTATACAGGGTGTTCAAAACAATAATTTTTTAATTAAATTAATTGAATCAAAAAGAAGAATGTATGTAATTTACTTAATTACTTAATTAAAAAATACGTTTTACTGTTGTCAGAAAACATGAAAAATATATTTATTTGACAAATAAATATTGCTTTTTGCTTAAATTCACGGTTAAAACTGCTACCCAACTTCCTCTCGGAAATTTGAACATTTCGTTTAAACGAAAATAAATGTTTATTTTTTAAATAACACATTTTTATGTTTTCTGACAGCTGTAAAATGTATTTGGAATTAAACAAATTACATACATTCATCTTTTTGCGTCAATTAATTTAATTTGAAAATTTTTTTTGGACATCCTGTATACATAATTATGTTAATGTTTACATTATTGAATAGAGAATTAAATACCCTTTCAAATAAGTTATTCATATGACCCCTATTCTCATTAAAAATAATCATCGATTACGTCATCACGTCCAGATGTATGACTTCACTAGTATGGTTTTTCTCATGAGGATCTTTCAGTGCGCCACAGTTTTTCGATTTGTTTCTAACGCAGTAAATTGCATGTGACAGAAAAAAACGCACGTCGGCGATTACATTTCGTCGGTGACATTTATAACATTTATTCTAGTTGCCAATAGATGGCGCTATAATCGAAATAAAAATATTTACGGATTATATAATATATCTACGAAGATAATCTGTACAATTTATAAGACTATACAAATCAAAGAAAATACCATTTTATAAATGCAATAAACAATATTGATTTGTTTTTATGCCAAGTTGCAAATAAAATGTGACAACTGTCAGATTTAACTAAAATTTCATGTCACTAAAATGTATATTATCACGGACTTACCTTTTTTTCTATCATTTGTGACGCACTGAAAAATGCTCATGAAAAGAAGCATATATGATGTATATACCGGGTGGTTCATCTTATTGGCCTCGGTGTCTGTACGGAAAACCACTTGATATTTTAAAAAAATTTCTTCACAGTAATATAAAGGGCCATTAATAATACAATCTAAAAATAATACGAATTATACAGGGTGCTCCAAAAAGGAGCGGTATATCAAAGTTATATTTTTTCTTATAGAATGCCCTATATATGATGACATTATTGAATTGACCTTAAAAAATAAGCTATACTTTCATAAGTGTTCCCTATACCTAAATACAGGGTTTTTGATTTATTTCGATTTTTATAAAAATGTAAGGTTTTAGAAAAAAATAAATATCTACGAATCTAAGAATCAGTGACAAATTATTACTTGGATCTTAATAATTGACTATTTGGTATACTTAAGCAGATGCTTATTACAACAAAGTTTCTTACAGGGTGGTCAAAATATGAGATTGTTCTATTAACAAATTCAAGCTGTAATAACTTACTTAATTTAAATGGAACACCCTGTATCTTACTAGTCTATCGTGTAGAAAATATACTTAGCTTTCAATTTGTATTAGGGTTTCCTATACCTCTCTTTTTACAGGGTGGTCAAAATATTAGATTGTTCTATTAACAAATTCAAGCTGTAATAACTTACTTATTTTAAATAGAACACCCTGTATCTTACCAGCCTATCGCGTAGAAAATTTATTTAGCTTTCAATTCTTATTAGGGTTTCCTATACCTACCTATCTCCCTTCATTTGTTAAATATTTAAAGATTTTCTTATTTGCAAGCTTTAAAAATTAGAATTAAGTAAATATGTCGTGGTTACATATTATGTACAACACATCACCAACACCGGCAATATACTTAGACATGATGCTGTCATTAATAAAATTTTCATTGTTATCATGTAATCACACACACACAGAGTGTTGTATTATTTTAGTTGATTTTGGCCTACATGTGACATTGAATAATATGTTTATAATAAACTGCACACCGTATATTAGATGCCGTATTCTGGAAGATATTTAAATTATATTTCATTCCGTATAAGTATTTTCCATATCTTAAACCAACGGTTATTAAGTAAATTTTTAGAACACCACTTTTTGTTTGAATCTTTGAATCGCAATTACAAACAATTAAATGAATGGCTACTATGACGAAAACGAGCCTATTGTACAAAAATATGTAAAAATGGGTATTTACAGAATAACATGGGAATTTACATTTACAGAATAACATGTGTATTGAGAACAGAATGTTTACATGAAATTGAAGAGATTTTAAATATCTTCCATTATAAAGAATAGAATATCGAGTATGTCATTAAAAATAAGAACACTCTGTGTGATTAAATGATAAAAATATAAATTTTATTAACAAAAGTATCTTGACTGATATTTAAGTATATTGCCGGTGTTGGTAATGTATTGTACATAACCACGACATAGGTACTTAATTCTAATTTTTAAAGCTTACAAATTAGGAAATCTTTAAAATTTAAAAATGAAGGGAGGTAGGTATAGGAAACCCTAATAAGAATTGAAAGCAAAGTAAATTTTCTACGCGATCGACTAGTAAGATACAGGGTGTTCCATTTAAAATAAGTAAGTTATTACAGCTTGAATTTGTTAATAGAACAATCTAATATTTTGACCACCCTGTAAAAGATAGGTATAGAAAACCCTAATATAAATTAAAAGCTAGGTAAATTTTCTACGCGATAAACTAGTAAGATACAGGGATTATATTTAAAATAAGTAAGTTATTACAGCTTGAATTTGTTAATAGAACAATCTCATATTTTGACCACCCTGTAAGAAATTTTGTTGCAGTAAGCATCTGTTTAAGTATGCCAAATAGTCTATTATTAAGATCCAGACAAGAATTTGTTACTGATTCTTAGATTCGTAGATATTTATTTTTTTATAAAACCTTACATTTTCATAGAAATCCGAATAAATCAAAACACCCTGTATTTAGGTATAGGGAACCCTTATGAAAGTATAGCTTATTTCTTAAGGTCAATTCAGTAATGTCATCAGAAATAGGGCATTCCATAAAAAAAAATATAACTTTGATGTACCACTCTTTTTTGGAGCACCCTGTATAATTCATATTACTTTTAGATTATAGTATTAAGGGCCCTGTATATTTCTGTGAAGAAATTTTTTTAAAATATCAAGTGGTTTTCCGTACAGAGACCGAGGTGGATAAGATGAACCACCCTGTATAAAAATATGTTAATTTAAAATAAAAATCGACCTGTTTCGTGATTTTTCCTTAAAGTCGCCGGTTTACGAAATAATGAGCGTCACTTTATGGACGCACAGTAGAGACATCTCTGATTAGTTACTTGGCTGTTATCTTGACTTCATGTGTGATCCACTGCTTGTTGTTTTTTGGCCTAATTTCGGTTGATTGATCTTTACCCAATTACCCTCGGAGCACTACTTCAAATATTAGCACATTCACGGACACGCTTCAAACGTAGACTCGTCTTCTTATGAAGTAAGTGACTGCATAATATTATGCAATCGTGTCCGTGAACGCCTTTCCGTGTCGTGTCCGTGAATTTTGCCCAGGATTCTTCCAGTGGCGTAGCCAGGAATTGGCTTTGGGGGGCCCACCGGGGGTCTGGGGGGTATGGAATACCCCCAGGCAAAAGGGGGGTCCGGGATCCACCCCGGAAAATTTTTGAAAATTAGACCTTGAAATAGGCGTTTGAGACTCATTTAAGCATCAAAATCTTAGGTTACAAATAACTTTATTATAGTTTTCAATTCCTCTCGAAAAGGAAAAATCAACGACATTTGATGCTATATTGACGATACGACATAAGACAAAACTATATTGTGCGATGAGTTTACTGTACCACGTATGTAACCAAAGGTATATGGTGTAGTATATGGTTAGAGTGCAGTTTTCTGTTATTGATTACAAAGTTTACCATTAACTTTTGGCCTCTGGTGTAGTTAAATGTATATTTATGTTGTGGTTTGTGGTGGAAATAGCTTTTGTTTATAAGTAGGTAGTTTATTATGAGCGGACATGTTTATTAATTTTTCTCCGCCTCTGTTAGGTTCTTCCTATATTATATTCTTAATAATATTGTTTTATTCACTGCAGATGATATAGCAGTTCTAGGGTAGTCATTTATAATAAATACTTCTGCTGAATATGGTAAATGAATATTGATCGCAACGCAATTGTTCATGTAAAATTAGTTAATATCTAGGTACTTAAAATTTAAAATACAATATGTAATTTTATCATTTTTTAAGAACATATTATTTTTCTCCCCTTAATGACCAAAAATTGTATTGTGACATCAATACATCTTTATCTTTTAAGATTCATTGTTAAAATGGAATTGGCAAATAAAAACTGGTCTTTATATTCCGTGAACAATATGTCACACAAAGGGAATCCCCATATTACATGACAGATACTTGTTACGACAAAAGCGTTTTTTGTTGAAAAATAAAAAAGGATGTGATACGATACGACAATTTGTATTTCGGCTCGTTTCTGTATAAATTATGAGTGTGGGATGATTTAGTGCCTTTAGTCAATGTATCTGTCGTACGTGTGAATTGATAAATGAAGATTTATTAGTGGCGATCGTTCAGCAATTTGCGGCTGGATGGGGTTATTGATGTGGCAGACAATTATGTGGATTATAATTTAAAAATAAATCATAGATTACTATTTATAAAAGGAATTATATAAGGAAAAAATAAGCTAATATAATTTATATTACTATTACGTTAATCAAAATAAATAATAACTTGTGTGTGTGTAATAGGGTGGATCGAAAAATCGAAATTGCGAAAACTGTTTTGGAATAGTGCGCAAAAGTTGCCAATTAGTATTACAAACCTAAAGTTTATTTGCGATTTTTCAAAAAAAATTCATCTTCTGCCCTCTACCGGGGGTTGAAAAAATAAAAAAAATAAAAAAATACGAACTTATGATTTTAATTGAAAAGTTAAATAATAAGTACATGTTATTATTATAAAAATGATATCCAATTGAAATATTTTTGAAATATGTCATATTTATTCTTCTACCCACTCCCTACCCTCCCCCTTAATTTTAATTATCTATTGTTTGTAGTCTTTTTTGACTCAAATTTTGGCATATCTTTGCGCGAATCAATTTTTGCCTTGATAAAATTGTCTCTTTTTTGTGATCCAATAACCGATGAAGATGCTTCAGTTACGACCTTCACGATTCTCTCTGCAGATTGGGTGTGACAGGAAAATGTAGCGATCTCAATGATTTTATCAGGAGATCCAGAAATAATATTTTTCAAATCCTCTACTTTCAAACCTCGAAGCAATGGAGGGCAAGTTATTTTATTGTTTTGTCAATCAATAAGATCAATATAGTCATCTGCTTCAAAATTAATTTGTGGAATAATAAAAGGTCGGATGTTAGATGAATCATTATTGGCCTTAGTTTTTGCATTGAGAATGCGACGAAGTGCAAGCTCTCTTATATGCGGGCGAGTGTCATGTAGCATGCATACCAGAAGATTTTGCGGATGTACAAAATAGACATTTCTTTGAATTATAGGGTCTATAAAACTTTTTAAATTTTGCTCTAAGTATCGACTACGCTTAATTGTTTGTAAAACATGCTTTGCACCATTCACATATGATGAATTGCATTTGATGTGAAACCATAAAGGAGCATAAACCGTGACAATAAATTTGGTCAGTTTCTTTAATTCTGATGTTGGATTTTCAGTGCAAACATAAAGACGTATAATGCGATTCACCAACGTTAGCCATTGAGAATGACTTAACTTTGTTTAATAAATCCACAGAACATTCCCCTGTACAAATTGCGACATAAATTTGAAACAAATATTTCTGATCGGCACTAAAGTTAATTAAATCTACTTCTGGTAACTCACAGCCAATAATGTCACAGTTTACAACCGGCATATTTTCGCAATGCACTATTTGATTTCCTATAGTTCCTGCAAAAGCTCTTGGACTTTGAGTTTGACCGTCAAGCTTTTGGAAAAGGTGAAAGACAATTCATTAGCGTAAAGCTGACAGATAAATTTTTGTAAATGGCGGCCTAACTTTAACTCTCGTTGAGAAATTATACCATTTTTTCTTCCCGTATTTACCACAGTACCGTCATATCCTACTACCACTAGTTCTTCTAGATTATACCTATAACTCTTTAAAAAGTTCACAATACTTTGACAAATGCTTAGAACTGGTCCAGAAAGGGGTACTGCGTGACCCAAAAATATGGAGCCTGGCTCTTGAACTAATGAAACGTGCTCTTCGAGTGCGGTTCTTCTGTGGGGCTTGCCTTCAATATTTTCGATAACGAGGGTTTAATCTTCCCTCCCGTCAAAATATATGCCCTTCAAAGTTTCAGGGGAGTTTTCATTATTTTCTTATTAAAATACATACAATTTTTTATTCAAAAATAATGGGTCTTATTATGTTAATATGTTACATAGAATATTAGTCACTTGTTGCTCTAAATTATAATAATTAGGTAAAAAGAGCGTGGCAATTGGAGATTGCCCACAGAACTGAATATTATTTCTTACTACTTATTGTTATAATATAGGCTAACGAAATTTTATTTCATTCCATTCGATTCGTTGCGATCCGAATCGATTCGATACGATTCGATACTATTTGATATTATTGAATTTTATTTAATTGTACTTAATTTTATTTAATTTTATTTTAAATTTATTAATTCGATTAAACCAATAATATAAAATTCGAAATATATACTTAGTTTTACTATAAGAAAACTTTATTTAACTTTTTTTGGTTTTAGGACTTACACCTCACCACCCAATAGGTCCCCATACTGCTCGAGTGGTTGCACATTTAGCATACTTTTCTTTCCTAAACATTATTGTATGAACAAGAATCTTGGACGGTAGTGTCGAATACATATTTATTACATATTAAGGATGTCTACGGAGATTTTCACACAATTCGTATCTCGCTAGATGCAGGCTGCATTGCTAATTTCATTTCAGATAGTTGTGTTCGGCGTTTAGCTCTTTCCAGCAGCAACGTATCAATCCATGTGGAAAGTGTATATGGAATGTCGACGTGTACCACTCAGGATATTACTTTTTGTCTTATCAAGCATATCACATATTTTATCAACCAGACCCTATAGACATGCTCACAGGTGCTAATTGGTTCCTCTTTTCTTAAGGTTTGGTCGAATTCTCGGCTAAACCGATCAACCTGTAGCCTTAGAAACCATTTTCGGTTATGTAATATAAGGGCGAGTGTCCATAACTCTTTCTAATTGTCAATTCACTTTGTTACCTACGTCTATGGATACAAATATAGATATTATTTTACAAAAGTTTTGGGAAGTCGAAAACATTACTAAACCTGCTATTTTGTCCAAGGACGTGCAACTTTTCGAGGATATTATTTACTTACTACTTACTTAAGCCGTCCTCTTGTACCTTACGGTGTCGAAGTAAGTGGAGAAATCAGACGTCTCCATGCCTTTCGGTCAGTAGCTAGTCTGTCTGCTCCTCTCCACCCAATATTTCTTTTTACACAAGCCTTTCCAATATTTGCGTTCCACGTTCTTGCTTGTCTGCCTCTTCGTCGTTTGTTGTCGGATGCCGCTTTCCATACCCTCTTTACAGTTCTACCTTCACTCATTCTCGCCATCGCATTTCGCATGCTTGAATTTTACATCTTTGCGAGGATATTTATAAATACTTAACTTTCCGAGAGTCAACAAGCAGATTTTCTGTTCCTCTACCGCTTCAACAAGCCAATCCTTATTTTGCGATACTTACTATCAGACATATCATCGTTTTTGTATGCTAGATCATCGTTTCAGGAGAATCCAGAATCTCAAAGAGCAATATGTTGAGTTCATGAATGACTGACTATATTGCTCTCCGACATAATATGATGCCGGTTCATAAATCCGATTGTAAATTGCTCACGTCTTAATTCTTTGCAAATCGCACGCAGTTTTTAAAAATCAAATTGTGAATTCGTCACTTGATTTCAAAATTCGTGTTGTCTTTGACGCCAGTCTACGTGACGTTCGATGTGTGTCTCTCAATGACACTTTATATACCGGTCCTAAGCTTAATATCTTCTTTACTGCTTAATTTTCACATTGTCATTATTGCTTCACTTGCAATATAAAGCAAAAAACGTATCGACAAATTAATGTCAACAAAGAATTTTAAAATTATCAAAGAATTCCTAGAGAGTGGATTCTTCTAAACCTCTTCAAGGATATTTTCTACGTACTTTTCCTTACGGTGTATCTTTTTTTTTTTTTATTTAGAAAGTACAGCCGCATCCACCTTGATGGTGATTAGCGGCGGCTACAGAATACAATGCTAAATTTTATAAAATATTCCTGTGGATTTTAGAAATTTTGTAATATTGTCCGTTGAACAATTAGTGCCCAATAAATTACTTATACATTTAGGTATGTTAAACATGACGCGATAATTGGCAAAACGGGGGCATACAATTAACAAGTGATTAACAGTAATTTGGACATTACATATTTCACATACAGGTGGATCGCTTTTAGACAGTAAATATGAATGAGTAAGTCTCGTGTGTCCAATTCTCAATCGAGTTATCACCAGCTGTTCTCTTCTGTTACGAGTTGACGGTTCCCAGGCTATAATGTCATTTTTAATTAGTCTCAGTGAAGTTTGAGACGATTGCCATTCGTTTTTCCACTTGAACAAAACACGGTTCTTAAAGTAAGCTTTTATATCACTCGCGGAATTTCGACACTCATCTTTTTCTATATCGGCACATACGGCAATTTCACTCGCGCACTGGTCAGCTTTTTCGTTGCCTGCAATGCCAATGTGGGATGGTATCCATATAAATCTGATTCGTCTAGCGTTTTCTTGAGCCTGCATCAGTTCGAATTTAATGTGTTTCTCAATAGGACCTTTGGGATAGATCTGTTTAAGGGTTTGAAGAGCGCTTAGTGAGTCACTTAAGATAACTGAATTAGAAATGTCATTAGAATTGATATGCATGATAGCTTTGAGCACTGCATAGAGCTAATACTGACGACGGTTTTTTAGGAAGTGGCTCGCTCTCATCTATTCGCTTGTTACCATTATAGCTCATTCGGCTTCTAAAGCTCGATGATTCGTAGCAACCAGTTAAATCTACTTCGCGACTTTGGTTCAGATAATTTGACACTTTTTTGTTCTCGTTTGCCAAAGAGGAATTCGTTCATTATCAAGGTGCTAGGCCTGGAATGGAGCCATACGGCTGACGTCCTTTCTTATTTTTACTTTCACCTTTGCCAAAATTTGTACAATGCGGGCTTTTTGAAATCAGTCGTACTTTATTTTTTTTATCCTCTTAGTTTATTTCTCAGTGTCTTTTCAAGTAAGCAAATCACGCGCTGACGCGTGATCAGCAGCGAATGGGATAACGGCGTCCGACGCGATTCTTCATCCACATATTATATTTGGCATCCTCCGACGTTCGGTGGTCAAATATGCTCACGGAGTCCTACATATTTCGTTTTCAGTGCATTTCTTTACTATACGATCTCTTTTATTATTTTCATTATTTTTTATCATACTTTTGAACTATTTTTTACTAGCCTTTCTCTTTTACTATATTTACTATTCTATCTCTTTTACTATTTTTTTCTATTCTAAGTATTCTACTATTTTTCTATTCTATCTCTTCATGTTCATCTTTATACTTGTATTTCCAACCGTTCTTAAATACGTTCGTTTTTAGAGGGAGGGAGAGAGTATAATAAACATTATTTTCGAGATCAAATCAGCGAAATCGTAGCCAAATCTTTAAAATAACTGACGATAAGTCGATAATTCCAAGGTCGACCAAAAATGCCAGAGAACAATTTTCTATGCCAGGAATTTATGGCATTTCCTGTAGATATAGTTCAGTTTAAATTGGAACAAAACGCATTGTAAAAGCTAGATTGATGGAACATAAGGAGAACTGTTGCTTTGATGAAAAATCAAAGGTTGCAGAAAAAAAGTATAATATTTTTAAATAATAAATATAATTATAATAATAAATTAATAAATAAATATATTTATTCTAATTTTTGTGTCTTTGGATTTGTCTTCCTCAGGAGTAAGATGAGTATTATTAAAACATTTTATTGCAATGAAAGTAGGTTATTTCAATTAGCTGGGGTAGTCCATCGCTTTTTTCGTTAAGCGCTGGTTTCCTCGAAAGCGGCACCGACAAACTGCGACCGTAGCACTGCGATGAATTACGTCAGATTACGGTGAAAAATGCAAGGTTCTTCACTGCGACAATGGAATGTGCAAACTCAGCAAGCGGTGGCTTCCAACGCATCCTTGGAAACCACCGCTATTATTTTGCATGGTACAGTTTTTTATGACGTCATTCATCGCAGTGTTACAGTCTCAGTTTGTCGGCACCGCTTTCGAGGAAACCAGCGCTTTACACTGGCGCCGCAACGTTTCTCATGTGCGCGTTTTCGTTACATTGGCGCACCAACGCACTTGTCTTATCCGAAGAATCGAGCTGTGAGTGTGTGGTTTGGTAGCAGACAACAAGCATTAATAAATACTATTTTCTTATATTTCATTTTTATATTCAATTTTTGCAGTAAATCTATTAGTCCTGTCGCCAGGGGGGTACAACGGCCTCCTGTATTCAGATGGACTTACCCAAGTTTTTTTTATGTATTTTGACCCGTAGAACACGAATTTTTTGGGTAACAGTTGATCCGGATGTCGATAAGATTGTTATAAACAAAGAAGTTGAGGAATTACATAACAGCGATTTCTCGCAAAACAAAACAGGTTTTTGTATTTTTTGGGCCATTCTAACCAAAAAGTGTTCCTACAAATTTTTTCGTAGGATGCATAGTTTTCGAGACAAACGCGGTGGAACTTTCAAAAAATCGAAAAATTGCAATTTTTGTACCCGAATACCTACCTTTTGATTAAAAAATAAAATAGCAATTCTGCTTACCGCATTTGAAAGTTCAAGTCAAAGTATATCGGTTTTAGTTATTTGCATTGCTAAAAATTTATTATTTTATTATTAAACAAAAGTATAAACACCTAGTGCTGGAGTGATGTTTTCAATGATTTCTCATTTAAAATCAAACGAGTAGGTAGAGTAGGTACAAGTCCAAGCGAGGCTATTTCTACGTAGCATGCATACAAACGCATGTATTAGGCACGGGCAACACTATGTGTTTATAGCTTTTTTTAGCAATAAACACATAAATTTTTAGCAATGTATATATTCGAAATCGATAGAATTTGACTTGAACTTTCAAATGCGGTAAGCAGAATTGCTATTTTATTTTTTAATCAAAAGTTATTCGGGTTCAAAAATTGCACTTTTTCGATTTTTTGAAAGTTCAACCGCGTTTATCTCGAAAACTATGCATCCTACGAAATAACTTGTAGGAACATTTTTTGGTTAGAATGGCCCAAAAAATACAAAAACATGTTTTGTTTTGCGAGAAATCGCTGTTATGTAATTCCTCAACTTCTTTGTTTATAACAATCTTATCGACATCCGGATCAACTGTTACCCAAAAAATTCGTGTTCTACGGGCCAAAATATATAATAAAAACTTGGGTAAGTCCATCTGAATACAGGAGGCCGTTGTACCCCCCCTGGCGACAGGACTATATATATATTATCTATTTTGGTACTTTTTGACTACCTTTTTGACTAATTTTTATATATTTTCACATGTTATGGGTCAAAAAGTATTACCAGTTTCAATAATTTAATTATATATTTCAGCATAATGGATTTAAAATACATTTACAGTTGCAAATATTGGTATTTTTAACATTTTGATACTTTTTACCTACTTTTTTTGGCTAATTTTTATGCTAGAACCTTGATAGTAATGTCCACATGGCATTTTTTTTTCTGTTTTTTCAATTTAACCAGTTTTTTTTGGTAGTTCTTCTTTAATTACTTTCATATTTTGTTGTAACTTTCCAAAACCCAAGAGAATTTTTCCATTTATTGTCATATTTTCTGTACTTTTTATACGTACTATTTCTTCTGCGTTCTTTTCATAGGTACTTCTGTGTACTCTAAAGTGCATTTAAATCTTGTTTTATTACTTATTTTCAATTACTTTTTACTTATTCTTATATTTCCTAGTTGTTTTCATATATTTATTATCAATTTTGTATAACTACCAAAAATTTTGTTGTTTCCGTCGAACTTTCTGTTCGGATGGTATATACTATTTTACTTGTATAGTAAAGACTGGGACAATTTTCAAGTTCTTTTCTTTCATTAAGTTGTTTTATTATTCTTTTTCTTTTTCTTTTCTTATTCAGCAAATTAATTTAAATCATTCTTCTTCTTCTTGTCTTGAATCTCAAAAATTTTTGTTCGTAAAGCATCATATTTTACATTTTTCAATTTTTTGCATTAGTGCACTTATATTAATTATGATAAACATCATATTTAACATCTTTTTTATTTAACAATGCCCTATTTATCTATATATTATTGTTTTATTATTTTATTTTGGGTGTTGTACTGATTTTTGATACAGATTAGCATGAAAGCCTCATCCGGCACTTATAAGTTGTGTATGGCTTATATATAGCTGCATAGACACCTAGTGTTTTTTTTTCCTAGGGTACATATAAGTTATCCATAGGGTTGGGCCAGATCTATTGAGTCTGAGTTCCGTTTTTTTGGTCTTAATGACTGTTGATATACAGTTTAATGCTGTATATTATTTTTAGGATGATGTCTTTTATAAATTTTTTCTTTTGGAGTTCAAACAATTCTATGCATATCTACTTTTAGAAATCTGGTGTAGAATTGTGGCGCTTTGAAGTATGATTGTAGTTTAGCTACTAGCATTTGTTATTTTCCATCTTTGCAAATCATATTTATGCATTTTTATACATATATTTTGTTCTTTAGTGTAGATCCCTGGTATGCATTTGATGGAAGTAGCATTTGCATTATGTATCATTATCTCTCTCTCTCTCTCTTTATTAACTTATTGGTTAAGTCTTTTAGGACTGGTTTTATGCAGTTTTTTCAAACCCTTTGGTGTAGAACTTTGTCTTATTTGGCTTTCCATATAGTTGGTACTTATTTTTTTTAATGGTTTATCTATAGTTGCACTTGCATTTCTTTTTATCATATTATACTTATGTTATCTTTATCTACTTATATGCTTTTACTCACCTTATCACATTGATTATTATATTATTACCTTACTTTAGGTACTTGTTATCCGAGTACTTGTTATTTTGTTTGAGATTCAGTTGTTAGTAGCTCCAATAGCTATTGATTTATTTTATTAAGGATGTGATATCCCTTATATTTACTTAAATTTGGTTATATGCCTTTTATTTTATATAAATACCAGAATATTTGCAATGCAATTCATTTTTAATATGTCTACATTATTTGACTATGGTTACTTACTTACTTTTGGATTCTTAGTAAAATTTAATTATTACTTACACTTTATACTACATGTCTTTATAATTTTGAATTAATTTCATACTTTTTTAACCCGCCATTACACGCGCTATGAGGGAATCCCTCACCATATTTGTTTATAACCAATGAAATTGTGTAAACTAATACGATAACCTTAAGCACCCAGGAATGCCTTTAGCATGGTTCATGAGAGGGTATGAAAAAGTTATAGAATATTTCTGGCGGTCAGTGTGCTGTGTGATAGTTGAAAGAAGAGACATCCCTCTTCAAGTGAGGGAATTCCTCACTGCGCGTGCAATCACGGTGAAATCACGTTTCTGTTATCTCAAAGAAACTTTTAGGTTTTTATTTAATATTTAGGTAGGTTTAATTAAAATATTATTGTTTGGATTAGGTTAGGAACAGTGGCACACCGAGTGGGGGGTTTAGGGGTTTAAAGCCCACCCAGAGCATATAGAAATATATAAAAAAGAAAGTAGGAAAATGTAACTTGTCTTTCACAAATAATACAAAAAACTTTCGGTGCCCAAGCTAAACCCCCCTCCCCCCAGAGGAAAATTCTAGGTGCGCCACTGGTTAAGAACCCATTTTTAAATTTACCTATTCTAATTGGGAAATAAGCCACAATTTAACTTGAAAAATTGATTTTATTGACGTTTCGAAATCCACCTCGGACGTCGTTATCAAAATACAAAATATTAATAGTTAATTACATAAATACCACAAAGAAATAGCTTCAGAACAGTTGTTAATTTTAATTTGTATTTTTAGTAAAATCAATTCGCGTAAAGAACGTTAATTTCTTCAGTGGCTTGCTGAAATTGAAAATTAAGAAAACTTGCTTTTGATCTATGTATATTATTTTTACTTTTGTTTTGTTAAATTAATAAAAAAAGTTGGTATACGAGACTTTCTATAATATGTGAGTACAAACCATTTTATATTTATACATGTTGACATTCATTCTTCTTCGAAATAAGTCGAACTTATGTAGGTGAGGGCGACGCTCATACGCGTGCAACCACGTCCGAATAGAAGACGCGTGTAACGGCGGGTTAAAGTACATTTATTTTTTTTTCCAGAGATAGATATTCTCTGATGTCATTTATTTATAATAAATAAATATTTTATAGTGTGATGAATACTACAATTCATTGGGTAATATTTTTATTTTCCCCAGAGTAACATCTGAAAATTATTTTGGTACTTTAAAATTTTTTATGATTAATAATTTAAATTAACTACATACATTGACTTAATGATTACTTTATTATCAGTATTTATTTTTGATTTGTTTTGAACGATTACTACTGCATATATTTATTTCTGGTTAGAACTTTGATTTCTTGTTTTCCTTGAGAAAAATTTCTCACCTGTGTTCGAAATTTTTCTGATGAGTGGAGGGAGTGTGTAACATTCCTGTTTTCTTTGAGAAAAATTTCTCACGTGTGTTCAAAATTTTTCTGATGGGTGAGAGGAGTGTGTAACGTTACAAACGTCACATCTTTGATATTTTATTTTTAAATAATTATTTTATCTTATTTTCTTTAATATTTCATTAATAATTATCTTCTTCTATTTGGTTTACCCATTTCCCCCTTTAAAAATTGGTTGGTGCTCTTTTATTATCCTCTTTGATTATCATTTTTTTATCCTCTTTTATTATCCTCTGTTATTTCTATTTAATATATTTCTTTTCATCTAAAATCTAAATCATCATTCTGAACGCACCTCGTACATACTTACTCTGTAAGTATCTGTCTTAATTCGGAACATGCCCGTCACCTATGTCGCACTGTCATGAAAGTGTCACTTCATCCGTCATCCCTACTCCCTGACAGACTGGAAGGGAAAAATTAATCCTTAAATCGAAAAATAAATCATTTTTATTTCAACAAATCATCTTCCTCTTGGGGTGAGTTACACATAGTTTTTTTAATAATTTCTTACAGTAATTATATTTCTCCATCTAACAGTTTTTATATTGTTTTTTTATCTAACCTAACTTCCAATGTCAGACCATGTGTTCTGATATTTTAGTTTCAAATATAATTATCTTTTAATTTACATGTATGCACGTTTAGTAATCAGAATTTTAACTATTCTCATCTAAATTTCATTTGATTTATTCTTGTCATCTGCTACTCTTTATGACGATTAGAACGGCAGATGGCACACGTTGGTTTTTCTTCTTGATGATTGATATGTGTCTCTATTTTATAGTTTTTTGGAAAGAAACCACTTTTCTCCCTCCGGGAGTTTCAACAACCCTCAAATCGCCGGCGATACAACAACGAGGACCATGTCATCAGGGCTGCAACCACATAACCAAGACTGCAACGACCAACATCCGTAGGCCTGGTGGAATACAACACCTACAACCCCAGAGCCCGTTGCAGAACCAGCAGCAGTACCATACGACATCAAGAAGATACCATCAGCTACCAAAAGCCATAAGTATAATCCAGAATTGTTAGTTTTTGGCAAGAATTTAAATACATTTGTTAATGCAATTTACTAAGTCATTTTATTTATTATATCTTTATGAACAATAAACATGATTAGTTAAAAACTATGTTTTGTTTGCTTCCATTCCAATTTTCATAGTTCATATCTGAGGTTAGGACAAGACGAACACACACCTGAGTGACTGAGCTAAGCTAAGGGTGTGACGATGGCTATCTTGGTTAGTTGAGGTAATATTTTCGAATATTGTTTCAATTGGCTGGGTAGTCCATCGCTTATTTCGTTACAACCTTGTCTGTTTGTTACCGTGAATTGTCATTAGGTACATCCGAACCGATACAGACACAGTCCTCGTAGCGTATTTGGTATAGCATTCGGTCAGAGATCGAGAGGTCTTGAGTTCGAATCCGGAGCAATCCCATACTTATTTTTTATTTTTTTGAAAACGGTAAGCACAAAATTAGTTTGGTGTTTAAAAAAAATTAAAACAAACTGTTTAAAGTATATTTTTCTACAAACGTGTTAAAAATGCCACTTTTAGCACTCCATTGGAGCGTTAAAATTGTTACTTTTAAAGCACTAGTGCTTTAAAAATTTTAAGGCACTGCAGTTAAAATTAAAATGTCAAATTTTGAAAAAAATGTCAAAATATTTTTTATATTTCATTTATTAACATTAATATTAACAGTACAACTTGCGCAATTTGAAAAAGGTTTTTTAGAAGGTTTTTTAAAATTTAATTTAAACTGTATTATTGCATTTTTAACACGTTTGTAGAAAAAAACTATTAAAATTTGTTAGAATTACAACAATAAAAGTAGATGTTATTCTATACTTGTTATGATTTACGTATTGACAGTATAGGCAGTTTTGATGTAATGTCAAGAAAAATATAAAAATGGAATGTCAGTCAAGTTCAAGTAAAAGTTTTTGTAGGTATTGTCCTGTAATTGAGAAAGAATAAATTATAATTGTTGATATATAAGACGTTTGTAGAAAAAATTATGTATGATATACGTGTTAAAATTATATTTTTAAGGCATTCATGTGAATTGCAGAATTCGCTTCGCCCATTCTGCAAACCTTCACATGCGTGCCTTAAAATTGTATTTTAACACTTCTATCATAAATAACTATTATTTTTAAGAAATCATATAATAGAAGTACTTCTTACGTGCGTACAAAGTACACACACATTCTTTTTATAATTAGTATGTTCTTTAAAGGTAAAATATTGCAAAACCTCTAAATTTTAAAGAACCCCCTAGATTGACATGAAATTTGGCATACACATAGCTAAAAAGTCAAAGAAAAAAAGTGATATCGTGCCGATGTGTGCTTTTGCCCTACGGTTGACTTTCACCACCTTTTGGGGGTGAAAAATATATGTTCGAAATAAGTCCAGATATGCATAAAATGACTAATTCTAAGCAACTTTTGTTCTATAAAGTTTTTTCACCAAGTTAATACTTTTCGAGTTATTTGCAAGTGAATATGTTAATTTTTCTACAAAATAACCACGTTTTCATACGTTTTTTCGCAAATAACTCAAAAAGTAAGTGTTTGGTCGAAAAAAAGGTTCGTATTTAAAATATAGGACATAAAAAAGTGAAAAGCATGGTGTACATATTAGGTCACTATACCTAGTAGAAGCAGAGTTATAGCTAATGAAAAATAGGTTCATATTCGTCAAATTTCAAGTCGAATATTTTAACGTGCCATAACAAAAAAAAAGAAACACTTTTTTTGGGGAAAACACATTTTAACCATTTTAAAAGTGTTTAAAAAACTTATTTTTGTTTTTTAAAAAATTTTTTTAGCGTCAAAAGTAAACAAGTTACGCTCAAAATAAAGTTGGTCCCTTTTTTTTGGTAAGAAATCGGGAAAATCACCCCCTAATTAACATTTCAAATGAACTTAATTGTTACCACTTCACAAGTTTTTTACTCACGTATGTATTGATCATACGATCTATAAGTTTCATCGGTTCAAAGTCCTTATTTTTGAAAGAGCTGTAGTTAAAAGGGCTTGAACGAGTCACTTATCACGAGTGTATGCAAATTTTGAAACACCGAATCTTAACCAATTTTTGTCTTACAGAAATACAAAAAATACAAAATATTCAGAAAAGTAAAGCCGACTTTTTTTATTGTTTAATATTTTTGGTATTTCTAAAAATTTTTAAGTTATTTTGAAAAAAATCATTTTTTTCAAAAGAGAAATTTTTAAAAATTTTATTTTAAAACCAAATTTTTTCAAAAATAAGCACTTTGAATCGATAAAACTTACAGATCAAATAAACACAACATAAGGAAAGTAACTTGTGAAGCGGTATCCATTAATTTCATTTAACTTGCTAATTGGGGGGTGATCTTCCTGATTTTTTTTGCCAAAACAAAAGGGACCAACTTTTTTTTGAGCGTAACTTGCTTACATTTGATGCTAGAAATTTTTTTATAAAAACAGAAGTAAAGATTTTTTTAGTCGCTTTAAAAAAGTTGTAATGTGTTTTCCCAAGAATGCTTCATTATTTGGATATTTCACATTGAATTATTATATTTGGATTTTTTCGAATATGAACCTATTTTCATTAGCTATAACTCTGCTTTTGCTAGGTATAGAGACCTAATATATACACCGTTTTTTCACTCTTTTATAAGCTATAGTTTTACTAAGAATATTTTTTTCGACAAAATGCTTACGTTTTGAGTTATTTGCGAAAAACCGTCTAAGAACGTGGTTATTTTGTTGAAAAATGAACATATTCACTTGCAAATAACTCGAAAAGTATTGATGTGGTGAAAAAACTCTATACAACAAAAGTTGCTTAAAATTAGTCAGTTTATCCATTTCGGGACTTATCTTGGACATATATTTTTTCACCCGCGAGATGGGGTGAAACTCACCCCCAGGGCAAAAGCACATATCGGCACCATATCACTTTTTTTCTTTTATATGTTAGCTATGCGTATTCCAAATTTCATGTCAATCCAAGCGGTTCTTTAAAATTTACAGCAAAAACCGTGAAAGAACGTACTAAATGATTTCTTTTTAAATCCTTCTGATGAAAATCGTTTCCAAATTCGGAAGAACTGGCACAATCTATTTAACCGACAAGATAACTTTAAATACCATATGACTAGTCACTCTAAATAGATCATTTCAAAGATATCCTACTGAGCAAAACTTCAGTGATATAACATTCTTATACCCATTCTCCAACTCAAATAAATCTTAATAATTAAGGGATATTGCAAAATATCTGCTGGCAGTGTACCAAAAAGGTGTGTTTTGTGTTTTTATAACCACAAGTAGCTAAATCAAGTGTATTTGTGCTGTAAATCGATCAGCGGGAATTAAACTCAATGCGGTTCTTGACGGCAGCGTTAACATTCATTAAAAAATAATTGGATACGAAACTTTTGTTTTGCGGTATTACCACAAGATTTATTGTGACATAGTGTGGAATGGAAATGTAAAAATGTAATAAATTTAGTAATATATAGTTAATTATAAATACATAATAAATAAGTGCTATATAATCTGGAATATAAAAATAAAGGTCTGGAATTCTTAGTTCAAAAGCTCGTTAAATAACATATTTCCGGAATTAAGTGAAACTGAAATGAAAAACCTGTATTCTAAACAACTAAACTAAGGTCGAGAAAAACTCTATTCCAGTGCCATCAAAAATATACATTCAGGTCGTAGATTTTACTATCTCATATGGCGACATATTATGGTACGAAGCCTTGAAACTGACTGCTTCTATGATTGGTCTACAGGTCTAGGTCACAACTCCCTCCTGCTAAATAAATAGAAACTTTATGCAACAGAGAAAACGGTCATCTACCTGAAACAAAATCCGAATTAAGATCACATTATAATTCTCCAAATATGGCAAAACGAATGGCACAAACGATTAGGCGCACTGGATCAATATGATAATTCCAGATGTAGTAACATGGTCCATAATATATAGGTTTAGAAGGTTAAATTTATTCTTTTATACAATTTTTCACCAGCTATGGTTCCTTTAGAGCAAACAATTATAGAATACGGAAGTCCACAAATTATTTGTGTATAAATTGTGGTGTAAGAGACGAGGCAGCACACTGCATTTTTATTTGCACTATTTTTGGAAGAGAACGGAGCAATCTATTACCAATAACACCAAACAATTTGATACAAGAAGTGATAAAAACAAAGATGCCTACGATATTACTCTCAAGTTAATTACGCAAATAATAAAGAAAAATGAGATGCTAGAAAGGGGACAAAAACAAGGTAGATGAGGTAACAAATTACATATAAGACGGTAATGAGCCCTCAGGCCGCACGACGCGACGAGACTGAATAGATGGCACCTTTACAGTCAGATCTACAGGGTGTCTCCGAAAATAGTGCGTTCCTTTAAGGTATGGAAATAATACATAATTTAGAACAAAATTAAACGTTTCCAAATTTAGAATTTTGAATTATAAAGTTAACCTTTTCCAAAAAAAAATGTTGTTCTCCATATTAGTGAAGTTTATTTTCGAAAAATTTAAATGACCTGGCAACGTCGCTAGAAGAACTAGATTGTGACTGTGAACATTTAACGTAATCGAACCCCTTGTTTATTTACTATTTGAGGTGTGATTTTAAGGTTGTTAACATCCCAAAAATGTAGGTACCTAACTGCAAAATAATTACTAATAATTACTAGGGGGGAAATGCGGGGGTTATGCCACAAATTTCCTCCTAGAGCGTCAAACCCTCGTGACGACCTGTCGAATTTGAGGATAAGTATTGTAAGTACTTACAGATTTACAAGATTTGCGGTGTGTGGCGACTGGTTCAGTTTCCTAGTTTTTACGGAGGTGAAATTATACACTGCACTGATTTTAATTTAAGGTACTGATTTAATTTTAAACATGAAAACTATAAAACTTTTACTTAAGTAGCTATGGTGTAATCCCTAAACTGTAATTAATGCACCTAGGTAAAATTATTTGTACCTAATGTTTTCTGAAATGTATTGAAATATGGAATAACTTAAAACGACTTGATAAAATGTCAATTATTTACAATAAGAAACACTATATCCGCTAACTAAATTAGTATTATGTATTTATTAAGATTTAAAGGTATTGAGTGCAAGACTTTTAATTAAATTACATAGTTTACAGTGAAAATTGAATACAACAGATAACGTTTAATAATTCTAATTTAATTTTTTACATTATGCTCTGATTATCAGTAATTTGTATACTTGTGATCTAAAAATTACATTAGATGATTGTACTTAATTGACAATAATTTTTATAATAAATGTTCAAAATGAGCTTCACCTGCGAGAACACATGCATCGATACGACGAATCCAGTTGTAAGTAATGACATAGATAACTAAATTATGTCGGACAGTTTCTGCGGCATAAAAAATGCGTTCCCCTAATTCAGTTTCTGTTTGGATTTCACCTCAGATATCATAAACTAACGATTTAGATGTCCCCAGAAATAAAAATTGAGTACATTGAAATCGGGACTTCGTAGTGGCCACAGAATGAGTCCATTCCTAGCAATCTAACGACGAGGATGAGTGGTATCCAAAAGATTTTTCATAGCTCTGTTAAAATGTACTGGGCTCCGCCGTGAAGAAACCATATTTCACGGAGTGTTTGCAAAGGCACGTCTTCAAGAAACACTGGCAAAACATATTGCAAGAAATTATGATAGGCCTCTCCATTTAATGTTCCCTGTCATTCGTATTATGGTCCTATCAAACGATTGTTAATTATTCCTGCCCTTAAATTTATGCTAAATTTTCATTGAAAATTTGTCCTACGTATTAAATTAGGGTGGTCGTCACTCTATGTATATGTGGCAATTGGCTATGGGTACATAATTCGCAAATATTTTACGGCTATCCCTACTTTTCTGTCTTTACACGGCAAATTACGTGTAGTAAAATTCACACTGGTATGGATATGTAAACATTACTAGAATGTCATTCTACTTGAAAATGTCATCACTGACCTAAAGAGATGGCTTTTGAATGTTCTTGGATAACTGTTACCTATTTGTATAATTGCAAATTATTAATTCAGTTAATAAATGTAATAATTGTTTCACTTACTATGTATTTAGTGATTGTAATAATTTATATGTACAACAAAAACTAATACTCAATCGAGAAAAGAGGAAAAGTGTTAAAGTGATTTTTTAATAATATGGAACGCTTACAATTTTGAACATATTTAACAACAAAATACTTGGATCACAGAATATTATCCTGATGTATTCTTTCCTTGGATCTTCCACAAATAATACACAATAAATAACTTTATATTAAGTTCACGTCTTAAATCAATTATTTATCAAATACACTATATATTATCAATATTATTTAATCAACAACTCAAAATATTCCCGATGCCATGTCAAATATTTAAAATTGTCACTGATTGTCAATGTCTGACTGACAATATGCTGACAAATATTCTATTCGACTGAGTGCGTTGTAAGACAAAGATAGATTTGGAAAATATTACCACGGACAGGTTTCCATTTTTTTCGAATCCTGAAAAAACTAATCAATACTTTTAAAAAATTTAAACGCAGAATGAAAGACTAAATTATTACCGAGGGCCGAAAGTCCCTTAGAATAAATAAAAAGTTTATTTTGAATGAGATATTTGAAATTAAAAATCACACTAAATTTTCTCTTAGTTTTTCACTTCTGTAACTTATTAAAATAAACATTATAGAAATTCTCAGGGAATTTCGGCCCTCACTAATAACGTAATCTTTCATTCTGCGTTTAAATTTTTCAAAAATATTTATTAGTTTTCTCAGGATTCGAAAAAAATCAATCCCCATTTGAATAGCATTGCAGCTGAAAATACGTACCCATCCTCTTAAACATGCTTCATCCGCCCATTTAGATGGAAATTCAGGTTCTCTGTTGATTTTATCTTGAAACGACCTACAAAATATTAATCGTCGAGGAAGATCACCTACATTGTAAATCTTGTACTCTCTGATAGTGATATGGATGTAGAATTTTTTTCTAAAGTTCTATGAACAACGTTTTTCGACATGCCGACCATTTTAGCTACCGCTCGTGTACCTAGTTACATTAATTTGGATTATTCTCCACAGCATCTAAAATGTTGTCTTCTATTCTTCCGCTGTTTTTTTTACCGTACAAGAAAACACTTTTTCTAATAATCTTTGAGAAACATTTATAGAAGTTTGAGGAATAGGAGCTCCAATTTCGGGATAACGATAAAACACATAATAATAAATAAATAATAGCACATAAACTTGTACTTCTCCATAAATAATCAAGGTCTCATGATACTCACGGATCAAAAACATTTTCGCGGTGATGCTAAACACAATCGCGTTGACACTAAACACAAATGTTGCAAACTATCTCGTAGTAATGAAAAAAAAAGTATCTACCTGTTATAAAGTAAGGATATAATATTTGTCTAATACCCAAAGAACCTACCGATTCCTCGATGTTAGAAATACAATAAGGTCTCGTTTTATGCGGTGGATGCGTTCTAGACTCTAGAAAAAAGGGCATATAAAAAATCGCATTAAAAAAGGCTGTCTTTTTCCTCTTCTTGTGCCGCTCCTATCGGAGATTGGAAATCATCAAGGCTACCCTACCTAGTTTACAGCTGACCTAAAAAGTTCATTAGTGGTGCAGCCAAACCACTCTCTCAAATTCGGCAACCATGACATTCTTCAACGGCCTGGATTCCGTTTTCCTTCTATTTTTCCTTGCATTATATTTTGAAGTTATGACCTCTCATCGGGTGACCCAAATATTCGAGTTTTCTTCGTTTTATCGTTAACAAAATTTCTGACTCTTTTCCTATCCTTCGTATTACTTTAAGGTTTGTGATTCTTTCAACCCAACTTATCTTCATAATTCGACGATAGCACCACATCTCGAAACTTTCAATATTTTTATGTTGTTCTGTTTAAGAGTCCAGGCCTCAACACCGTATAATAGCGTGTTAAATACGTAGCCTCTTAGCATTCTTAATCGTAGAGGGATGCTTATATCTCTGTTGCAAAAGAATTTTCCCATCTTTATGAAGGGAACCTGGCAATTTCGATACGTCTTTTTATTTCATTGTTTTGGTGTCCAGTTTCGTTTATTAAAGTTCCCAAGTAGGTATTTGCAACTTGATAATTTTTCAATTTGAATGCCGTTTATACTAATAATATGTGCTGGTTGTGTCATATTTTCACTGAAGATCATATACTTGTTTTTTTTTTTATATTGATGTTTATGCCATAATTGCAGCAAGCAATATTTATGTTTGTAAGTAATCGTTGTAATTCTTCTACTTTTCTTGCAACTAGTACAGTGTCATCCGCGTATCGAATATTATTTACAACCTTACCATTGATTACGATTCCTTTATTTGCTTGCAAAAGGGCTTCCTGGCAGATGGTTTCACTATAATATAGTATATTATATTATACATTATGTATATTATACATTTAATAGTAGTGGTGACAAAATGCATCCCTGTCGTACTCCTCTACGTATTTCTATTGATTGTGATATCTCATTTTCTATTTTGATGTTAGCTTTCTGATTCGCAGATCTTTATTATCTATGTCTTTTCTTTCAAGAATTTTTCTTAGCTTATCGTGGCGTACTGTGTCGAACGCTTTTTCAAAATCGATAAAACATGCATGTACTTATTGATTAACGTCTAGGCATCTTTGTGTAAGAACATTCAAACCGAAGAGAGCTTCTCGAGTACCTAGTCCTTTTCTGAACCTCATCTGTGTATTACTAATATCTTACTCCAATTTTTGATAAACTCGGTTGTGGGTGATTTTTAGAAATGAAGACATAATCGGCGGGCTGAAAAGTTCGTAGGCTGACACAATATATGGCGCTACTGGTATTAAATCCATATGATTTTTAGTCAGCCCTAACATTCAAAAGATGTGTTTATAAATTTGACAGCTGTCGAACTATTAGTTTAACAGGTATAGCATTTTAAGTGAAGCAACTTATGTTAGTTTAAAAAAAATGGATAAAAAGTAATTTCGTACCTTAATAATTGATTGCTTTTTGGCGAAAAAAATACTTTTGAAGCCAAAGCTTGGCTTGATAGACAATATTCAGAGTCTGGTATCAGGAAAATCAACCATTGAGAAATGGTTTGCTAAGTTTAAAAGAGGGGAAATAAGCACCGAGGACGCTGCAAGCAGTGGACTTCCCCAAAAAGGCTGTTACCGATGAAAACATAAAAATGTCCACAAAATAATTTTGGATGACCATAAAGTAAAGTTGTTGGAGAAAGCTGATACTGTAAAGATATGAAAGGAACGTGTTGGCTATATTGTGCATGAATATTTGGGTATGCGAAACCTCTGTGCAAAGTGGGTGCCGCGAGAGCTCACAATCGTTCAAAAACAACAACGAATTGGTGTTTCTGAGGAGTATTTGAAGCTATTCAATCGTAATAAAATTTTTGCGTCGATATATTACAATAGATGAAACATAGCTCCATCATTTCACACCGGAATCCAATCGACAGTCTTCCGGGTCGACTGCACGTGTTAACCGACTCCAATGCGTGGAAAGATGCAACAGTCGGCTGGCAAGGTTATGGCATCAGTATATTGGGATGCGCATGGTATAATATTCATCGACTATCTCGAAAAGGAAAAAACCATTAACAGCGACTATTACATTGCGTTATTGGAGCGTTTGAAGAACGAAATCGCGTAAAAATGGCCCCATTTGAAGAAAAATAAAGTGCTGTTTCATCAAGACAACGCACCGTGTAACAGATTACTGAAAATGATGGCAAAATTTTATGAATTGGGCTTCGAATTGCCTCCGCAGCCACCGTATTCACCAGATATGGCTACCGGCGACTACTGCCTGTTAGCTGACCTCAATAGAATGCTCGCTGGAAAAAAATTTAGCACCAATAAAGAGTTAATCGCCGAAACTGAGGCTTATTTTGAGTTTAAAGACAAATTGTATTACAAAAATGGTATTGAAAAGTTGTATGACCGCCATAATCGTTGTATCACCCTCGAAGGTAACTATATTGAATAATAAAATCAAGACATATCACATGCTATAATTTTTTATGACGGATATTCTTGAGTTGGGGTTAATTTCATGTAATCGAATGAACTATCTTTCAGTAAGTCGTCCCAGGAACGCAACTCATAAATATTGGCAATATCATTTTAAAGTCTTCTACTTTAAAATATATAATATATGTCTGAATTGCCAATATAAATGAGTGAGATTAAATAAATTATTAGAAGAATTTTTTTGCTTAGCAACAAAACTTTAGTTTATTTTAGTAATATTTTGTATTTTGACAACGGCACCCGATTTGGGCGTCGAAACGTTAATAAAATTATTTTTTTCATTTTAATTGTGGCTTATTTCCCATATAAATAATTAATCATAAAAATGCCACAAGGAAATAGCTTCAGAACAACAATAAAATCAAATTTTATCAAAAAAAAAATGTCTTTCTATGTTAGCCTACGAACTTTTCAGCCCGCCTGTTAAGTGGATAAAGGTGCTATGTCACAGTTTTTTAGTTCTGAGTAAACTGATAGAATACATTTTGATCTGGAACTTTTCTATTATGTTTTAGATGGAAACTTAAGGTGACATAACACCTCTATTCACTAAATCTAGTAGAAGTATATGTGACAATGACACCTTTATCACTCAAATATCTTTTTAACTGTAACATTTTTAAAAATAGGGTCGAAAATAGCACTATCTCATTTTTTCATCAAATGTGACATGACACCTTTATCCACTTATGTATTCAAATATCTTCAATAGATGGCTCTTAGATGGCATTAAAAATATTGTTCGATGTTCTGAACATTCTTTTGCATTGGATTTCTTTGGCAGTGCAACGAATGTAGACAACCGCCACTCTTAAGGTATAATATCAGTATTGTATGTGTTAAAGAAGTGCAATATTATACGAGGCGATGAAATAAAGCACTAAAATCGGCCTTACCTCCGAAAAAAAAACGACAAGACGGATCTTAATATTTATTTTTGCATTCGATTCGTGAATGCGCCAGGAAACTTTGTGACCCCAAGCCATGATATAATATTGAAAAACTGTATACAAAAAATGCATTCTTAAAGTGCATCTCAAACAGACAATAAAAGAAATTCGGAACTCGTCAATTATCGGCGGAAATGAGTTCAATTTTGTTATTCTGAGGTTTTTGGGGTCGCTGAAAACGAATATCACGAATATACTCCGGGGTTTTTGACCTGAAGCATTTGGATAAATATGACATCGGAAGTGGTCTACGGAGTACCTGGTGCCCAGGGTACCTACTGTTTACCTCGTCTTGTGAAGTTTTCGGCAAAAAATTTAATAAAAAATTAGTCAAAAATCATTACTCGGGGGGTTTTTGGGTCGCTGACGACGAATATGACAAGTGATCTACGGAATACCTGGTACCCAGGGTGCCTACTGTTTACCTTGTTTTTGGAGTTTTCGGCAAATTCATTTAAAAATTAGTCAAAATTCATTACTCAGGGGTTTTTGGGGCCTCTGACGACGAATATGACATCGGAAGTGATCTCCGGAGTACCTGATGTCCAGGGTACCTACTACTGCTTACCTCGTCTTCCGGAGTTTTCGGTAAATTCATTAAAAAATTAGTCAAAAATCATTAGTTACGAGATAAACAGTAGGTACCCTGGGCACCAGGTACTCTGGAGATCACTTCCGATGTCATATTCGTGTTCAGAGACCCCAAAAAACCCCCGAGACATGATTTTTGCAAATGTTTTAATACATTTTTGCCGAAAACTTCACAAGACGAGGTAAACAGTGCGTACCCTGGGCACCAGGTACTCCCTAGATCACTTCCGATGTCTTATTCATCGTTAGTGACCCTAAAAACCCCCCGAGTAATGATTTTTGACTAATTTTTTAATGAATTTTAATTCGGGTAAACATTCGGTACTCTGGGCACCAGGTACTCCGGATATCACTTATGACATTATATTCGTTTTCAGAGACCCCATAAACCCCAGAGTAACAAAATTGAACTCATTTTCGACGATAATTGTTGAGTTCTGAATTTTTTTTATTGTCTTTTTGAGATGCACTTTAAGAATGCATTTTTGTATGCAGTTTTTCAATATTATAACATGGCTCGAGGTCACAAATTTTCCAGGCGCATTCACGAATCGAATGCAAAAATAATTATTAGGACTTTTTATTAATATATTAGAAATTATTTATTGCTTCGACTATACCTATTGATTCATTATTCAAAAGCTTTAGTTATTCAGTAGGAACCTCATCGGGTCCATTTGCCTTTCCAGTTTTGGAATTTCTAAGTGCCATTTCTAGTTCACATTTTAGGATTTCAGGTACCGTTTCACCATTTACCTGAACAATGTTATTTCTGTTGCCCTCAAACAATTCTCTTATGTATTCACTCCATCTATTAATTTTCTCTGTTAACCTTCCGATGACCAACATTTTTTTGTTACACGGATGACCAATGGGGGAAAAATGACCCAGGTCAAAAATGTCAAAAATGACAATTAACAAAAAAATTAAGTTTTTTTTATGGCATGGACTTTATGTCATTCAGCCAGTCACAACATGAGTATTAGTGTCATGTGTAGTGTGTATGTTGAGTAAGTGAGTAAGTAAATGATATTAAAGTCCAACAAAAAAATAATGAGTTAAAAATTGTAAATACTTTTGAATTTATTAAAGAAAAACATACGCTGGGGTCACAATTTCCCCCGCTTGGTCATCCGAAGGTTAAGTCTATAATAATATTTCCGTCTTTGTCCTTAGGCAAACTTATTTGATGTCTTCTTTGGGTTCCTGTAATTTCTTTTACTTTTTTATAATATATTGAATGTGTCATACTTTCTTTCATTTCTACACATTGTTCTTTAATCCATCATTCTTTGGACTTCTTTATTCTTTGCTTTATGTTTTTATTAACCTTTTGTATTTTGTATTATGTCTGGTGTAATCGACACCTTATGTTTCTTTGTGGATTTGTTTAGGTGTTTCTTTTTCGTAGTTCTTATTATAGTGTTTATATGTATACTTAAGTTTTTCATTTATGTTGTCTGTTCTGCGGATTTGGTTTTCTGCTACACTGAGGCTGGTGTTTATTTCTTCTCGCACTGTTTGTCGTCCGTGTTCACTTTTAAGTTGGCTTAAGTCTAACGCTGGGATGATGGTTTTACTCATTCTCTTTGGTCTAGCTTCTAACACAGATACTACTGGATTAGGATCCGAACCGATATCAGTTCCAGGGTAAGTTTTAGTAGATCTCACGGCATTACGGTATCTTTTGTCATCATTATGTAATCTATTTGGTTTCTGATTACTTTTTCTTGTATGTGTTGAGGTGACGTCCACGTATACAGTCGCCTTGGGGTAATATAAAGAATGTATTAGTTATTATTAAACCTTCGCTTTGACAAAACTAAACTAAACAATCACCCCTTTCATTTCTATTACATAAGCCGTATTCACCGACATTTTCTCGCACTTTACACTAACCTACCTTGGCGTTCAGATCGCCCATTACTGTGTTAATGTGTTGTCTCTCTGTTATTCTCATCACCTCTTCTAAGTTATTATAGAATTTTTCTATTTCCTCTTCGTCTTTGTCTGCTGTGGGAGCGTATACTTGTATGATGTTTATTATGTTCTTCTTATCTTTCAAATTGTATTAACATCACGCGCTCTGAGAATGGAGTAAAATTTACAACAGCATCTTTCCATTTTTTTGAGATGATGACTCTAACTCCGTATCGATGGGTTGTGGTGTCACTTCCGGCATAAAAAAGACTTGCCTTGAAAAAGTGGGGATACATTCCTTAGTTTTCTAAAATCAAATAAAACAAAAACATTTGTCCACCTAAATTGATTGTGTTTGATCTTTTTTCTCCATTGGGCCAAATAAAATTTTAAAAAATAAACTAAAAAATAAAAAAAAAATAGTTACGATGAGGCAAAATTGTAACGAAAAATGAAACATTACGATACTCCATTTAAATTGAAGTGCGAAAAATGGGTCCCTATCCTATGTTGCTATATTGCTTGGGGATATTTTACAGCTTAGTCTGGCCATCCACTACACTCACCGTAGGACCCATTTTTCGCGCTTCATTTTACTGCTCTTACAGCGCTGTAAATTGTCGCTTGTCTGACCGTAGCCTATGTTCCTAGCATATTTGTGCTCCTCTCCGGATTGAATACAATAGTATAGTAACAATTTTCCCAGCCCGTATCTCTTTAGAACCTTTCCACCTCAGTGAAAAAAAAATACGGTCCTAGTTTCAAATTTGTTTTTTATTAAAAATTATAAAAGCCACTATGTTAATTTGTTGTTTAAATTGTGCATCCAATTATATCTAAAATTTAATTCCAAATCTCTAAATTTAGAGATACTACCTATAATAAGGTAAAATAAAAGGACAGACACCGTGTTTCAGAACTAAGAATAAACCTTTTAGCTTCATTATTTTGTTATTAGTTAAGGAAGCTGGTATTATGCTTGGCTTCCGTACCTAATAGACTAGCTTGCCATATTCTTTTTGTAAAGAGTTGAGATCTGTAGCGTGTCGTTGTTTTCTAAAATAAAATCTTTATACAGTGCATCTTACTAGGTTATACCTTATAATAGAAAACTAATAAATTTAAAAATTTTATTCAATAAGGACTAAAATATGAAAAACAGTAATTTTCAGTGAAATATTTCTTTTTGGGTTTTTGTATTATATTTAGAGTATTATTAAATAAAATTATTTTATCGCCAACCGTCACTAAAGTCGTTCATTATTGTACTCATTTGACACCATTTGCGGCAGTAAAGAAACACTTTATTGTACTGAAAGAAGAACTTTACGTTACCTGCCGCGATTAATCAAAACAAACTGATGTAAAGACTGAAATAGTTTTGTACACACTTATGAATAGAGGTAAATAGGGAGAAGTGTACTTTTAAAGTGTGTAAATTAAATAATCCCTAGCTGAGCGCTTTCGGCTTATAAAGCCATCTTCAGAGCTATGCAAAAGGTTCAAAATACCACTATGAAGAGAGATATACTATGAGAGAGAAAATACTTCTTTTTTTTTATGTAGTTTTTTAATTGATGGAAAAAATTGGAAAAAAACCTTGTCTGATTGTTGAAAAATGCTCAACTTAGCTATTGTTTGAGGTCGGAAAAGATAAAAATATCTATTAAAAGCACAAAGACTTTCACACGAAATCGTTTTATGTAATATAATTTTTCGTGTGAAAGTCCTTTGTGCATGTAATAGATGTTTTTATCTTTTCCGACCTCAAACAATAGCTAAGTTGAGCATTTTTCAACAATCAGACAAGGTTTTTTTCCAATTTTTTCCATCAATTAAAAAACTACATAAAAAATAAAAATATTTTTATATCATACCATCTCTCTTCATAGTGGTATTTTGAACCTTTTGACCATAGCTCTGAAGATGGCTTTATAAGCCGAAAGCGCTCAGATAGAAATTATTTAATTTACACACTTCAAAAGTACACTTCTCCCTATTTACCTGAAAATAAACTGAGATTGAAAATGTAAGTGGTCAATGGCAGTAATCGATTATTTATTTGAGTGACCTTAAAATTTATTTACTTTATTAAAAATATTGTACAAAATTTACGTTATTATTAATTAAATTTATGTCAGAAAGTAAACTTCTGTAGTATTTTGCAATTATATTATATTCATACATAAAACATAAATCAAAACTTTACAGATTTAGTAATTAGGTACTTATTCAGTATTGATAACAACTATCGATTAAACATCGAAATCGGCCATCATGTAAAAGCTCTCTGACATCGTAATTACTGTCATAGGAAACTTTTATTTCGTCTAAAATTAATCAAATTCTTAAATCTTTTAAATTTTGTATTAATGCAAATACAAATTGTATATTATGAAATGGTGTTTTTGTTAATTCGATTATATCTATATAGGACGGTGACAGATATTAATGATTATTTCATTCATAGGAGATTCTGACCAATAGAAAGCTACAGAAATCTATATTAAACTGATAATTTTTGATAATTTCCCGTCGTCAAGTATATTACGTCAGATGCCCTTCGTTGCTATGAAAAAATAAATTCAGTGGTATTAATGTTTTAAGAATTATAAAAGTGATGACTTTCAACCGTAAAATATTTATAACAACTGTGTGTTTAACTGTACTAATTTGTACTTACATAAATAAATTACAATAAAATTTTGGTTTTGAACAGTTTTATTCATGAAATAATCGCAACAAATTGCATTCGATCTCTAAAATTAATATAGAATTTTAGAGTTCTTGTGCAATTACTACTGATAATTGGTTAGCAAATATATTTATTTAGATTTTCTACTATTCATCAAAGTAAAAGCAACTGCACTGCGGGAACGAAGCAACACTTTATAAACATAACGTAACTATTAACGGTATTTTTAATTTTTGGTATTTTATTTTAAATGTTAAGATTGGTTGAATATTTAAATAAAAATACGATTAACTGTTTAAAATATATTTATTTCGTTGAATTCAAAATAATAGAAGTATAACGTCTTACGTGCGTACCAAGTACACACACTCTTTTTTCATTAGGAGGTAATTAAGTAAGTGTTAATGTTTTTTATGATTGGCTATAAAATTTTGTATGCACCACGTCAGTAAAGACTCTTTATCGAACTCGTCTGTTATTCGCCTCGCTCGCTAGGCTCGCTCGGCTCATAATATCAGACTCGTTCGATAAAGAGTAACTTTACTGACTTGGTACATAAATAACTATTATTTGAATAACATTATTTGTTATACAGGATTATTTTGTCCAAAACAATAAATGAGTATAATTTCGGCCACATCAGTTTAGGTTTTCGTTTTTTCTTTATTACTAACTTTGCTGACCAATAAAAATTGTAACTTTTAAATTTATAACCAATCAAAATTTAGCGATGTGCAGTTCTTGGCTTTTTAAAAGTCCTTTATTTTGTCAAAAGTAGGTATGAAGATGCAAAAATTTTCATCCTGCGAGCGAGTTTGATAGGAGGCAGATAGTTGACCTAAGAGAAGCCTAGAGAGGCCAATGGTTACATGTCGGATTATTTCTTATCGGGAAATTATGAATACGGTTCACAAAAATTTAGGTACTGTGTTATAGTAGGGTAGGAAAGTATGATAAATTTGCAGTTATTCGAGCGTTATGGGAAAATATTGGGTTGTGAAGAGTAGGTCCTAAAAGCAAAAACTATTAACGAAATTTTCCATTTAAGTGGGGACTTTCCATTTTTTAATTTAATTTTCCAATTCCAACAATCGTTTTTTTTTTCGATTATAGCGCCATGTATCCATAATTTGGAAAAATATCTCGAATAAAAGTTGCTTATTTTTACGTAAACAATACAAATCTGCAATAAAAATAGGGGCTGGTATTTAAGATTTTAAAGTAACCCCCCACCCCATATCCCTGGGGGGTCGAGTTTGGTGCCATTTGATAGATCTTTCAAAAATATTGAATACGTGTATTCAATATCTGATGTTCATTTCGCGAAATATCACGGGATTCGTATTTAAAATTTTAAATTTACCTTACGCCCCGCTCAAATCGTCAGATTTTTGAAATATACACTGTTTTGCGTGTACTTAACTTACCTTATCTTAATCTGACTACTTTAAGTTTATCTAAGGATATATTTTTTTTTTCGGGCCACCTTAAATAACTCCCCTGTATTAACAGCCAGTATATGGTAGAGGTACATCTGACGCGCTCGCATAACTGCAAAAATCCCCGCTTTGGCTCCCCTACCATTAACATTATATTAATATGGTGTGGAGAAGGCAAAATATAAGAACGAGGTGCACAGGAACCACACCTAAGGTCGATGGCAGTAGGATCTGGCTTCTCCACTACTAGGTCTATTGTAAGTCGATGGTTTGTAGAACATGGAAGACCAATTGGAATGCGAACAGCTTATCGTCTAATTCGCAGTTTGGGTCTTATTTCGTTTCGTTCATACTGAGACATGGTCATAAGAGGACATAATAATCCTCTTATGACCATGGCTGAAAGGCATATTATGGTAAAAGACACAAAAATCACAGCTTTTCCGTCGAACGGCATATGCACTGCACGTTGGCATTATAATGTGGGGTACCATATGGCTTTTAACTTCGTCAGAGAAAACAATGGTAAATGGTCGACGTCCGATTTGGACGTCGAAATGTTAATAAAATCATTTTTTTAGTAAAATTGGGGCTTATTTCCCATCAAAACTAGTAGTTATAAAAATACCACAAGAAAATAGCTTCAGAACAACATTCAAGCTTCTGTGACTATTCTTTCTTCTTCTTCTTTTGATTCTAGTGCCGACTCCACTAATGAAGGTTGGCTACAACCATTGCAAACTCATCTCTATTTTCAGCTTTTCTGAAAAGGGTCTGTATGTTTAATCTGGTCTAGTCGCAAATGTTTTTCAGACAGGATATTTTTTGTCTTCCGCCAGGACCCCTTTTCTTTCGATTTTACCCTTCATAGTTAGCTGTAATAACTCATACTTATCATTTCTAAGAGTATGTGCTCGAAATATGGGGTTCTTCTCTGTTGAATGGTGGTCAAAATTTCTCCGTCTCTTCCCAGTCTATGCAACAATATTTCAATCGTAATATGATCAGTCCACGGTATTTTTAAAATTCTCCTAAAATGCCACATCTCAAAAGCTTTCATTTTTCTCATTATGTCAACATTAACAGTCAAAGCTTCGACACCATAAAGAAGAATAGAGTTTTGGTTACTCAGAATTCTGGTTTTTTCTCCGGTAAGTCAAATTCGTTCCCTGTATTTATTTCCTACTGTTAAGGCTATGGGTACATAATTCGCAAATATTTTACGGCTATCCCTACTTTTTCTGTCTTTACACGGCAAATTACGCGTAGAAAAATTCTCACTGGTATGGAAACTGCAGATTTAAACATTAGGTTGACAGTGACATTGTCATTAGAAAGGTAGAGATGGCTATTTCGGTTTCGTTCACTTTTTGAATGTTCTTGGATAACCTTTACTTGTATAAATGATAGGATTATTTTTTCACTAATTATGTATTCAGTGGTTACCATTATTTATATATGTACTATACAATTAGTCGAAAAAGAAAAAAAGTTGTAAAGTTATTTTAATAATGTCCTGTTACCATGGAAAGCTTAGATAAGCTTTAAACATGTGAAGAACTGCATTGTATAAATGTAGTATTACTCAATTAATTTATAAAGACTTTATTTATTTCTTTATTTGCGCAAATTAAAATATGGGACGTTGTTATAAGAAATGTGTTACTGAAAAGCGAAGCAATAGACGGTTAGCTCAGTTAAAGTAAGTACTTTTTACATAAATCAAATTAATTACTTTTGTATTTTTCAAATTAATTTTAAATTTATAGTGAAAATATGATCTATAAAATCTATCGTTAAACCAATAATTTTCGCATTAAATTATATTCTCGTTTAAAGGAGTAAACTATTTATTACTACACAATAGAAGTACCTACTACTGACCAGAAGTATCTACTACAAAGCGTTACGCCAGCCGTGTCTGAATTACACTAATCGTGATGGAATTAGTTTTCCATGTGCTTGTGATTTGTGAATTCACATTTTTACGTACCAAATTATTAGAATTATACATGAGTAAAAATGAGTGACTCAGATCCGAAGCGACAAAAGAGTTACGCGAGGATAAAAATGAACAATTGTTATTTGATAATCTTCTTCACAATTATTAAATTTTATTTGATAGAAGAATGACCCCAAAAATTAAGAATCTTCTTCTTAGTTTGTAAATTTTTCTATGACGCACATTCATAAATGCTGCCATATTGTAACAAAAAAATACCTACGCCGAAGGCGTCTAACCACCAACTTCACTTAAACTGAAGCAAAATACTACTAAACAGGCACATACTTCAAAAGCGTAGTACATTCTTCTATGTAGGTTGGTAAATAGTAAGAAATACTACGGAGAAAAGCAAATGCTTTTTAAGTGTAGTGAAATCTTCAAAAATGTAGTACGTACTTGAAGCATTAGCATTTACTACATTATATGCCACCATAAACTCTTATAAAATAATATTTTTATTTGAACTTTAATAACTTGAAATACTTGGATTTTCCATAAATAATATATAAACAATAGATAACTTGTTATTAATTGTACGCCTTAAATCAATTATTATTTTTCAAATACACTATCAATACTATTTAATAAACAACTCTTTGATTGATTTTATTATCATCGTAAAAGCGTTAAAAAGCAGTAGCAGAATGAACTGCTATATCAAAATAGCGGGTCGGACACATCTCTACTTGTCACTGTCTTGAGACTTGTCATAACATTATATTCGAATGAGTGCGTTGTATGACAAAGATAGCGAATGTTCGATTTCCACGGACATGGTGTCCATTTTTTTCGAATCCTGAAAAAACTAATAAATATTTTTAAAAGATTTAAACACAAAATGAAAGACTAAATTATTATCGAGGGCCGAAAGTCCCTTAGAATATATAAGAAGTTTCTTTCGAATGAGATATTTGAAATTAAAAATCACACTACATTTTATCTTAGTTTTTCACCCCTGTAACTTATCAAAATAAACATTATAGAAGTTCACAGGGACTTTCGGCCCTCGCTAATAACGTAGTCTTTCATTCTGCGTTTAAATTTTTAAAAAATACTTATTAGTTTTCTCAGGATTCGAAAAAAATGAATCTCCATTTGAATAGCATTGCAGCCGAAAATACGTACCGATCCTCTTAATCTTAAGTCTGGTTCTTGCTCGGTTGTACATCTATTCCTAAGTTTTTTACCTTTGTTGCCAATAAGTCATTTTTGCTTTATTTTGACTTTGCTACATTTGAACTCGTAAGCTTTCTTGAGCCTATCTACATATTGACAGATGAATCTACAGTCTGCTGGTTATAGGAAACCAGTTGCCCGGTATATAGGGGCAGGTCAGTCGAATTCATACAGCCGGTAGTTATTATACAAATCCATGTTTAGTTAAATGCAGTGGTGACATGTTATACATCACCATCATCATCAATCAGCCAATCGCGTCCACTGCTGGACATAGGCCTCCCTCAGTTCTTTCCAGTGTTCTCTTCACTGGCCCTCTTTTAGCCAGTTTTCTGCTACTCTTTTTATGCCGTCGCGTCGGTCCGGTTGCTGTTTATAGGAAACCAGTTGCCCGGTATATTAGTCCATTCTTTCACGGTTTTTGCTCTAAATTTTAAAGAACCGCTTGGATTGACATGAAATTTGGCATACGCATAGCTTACATGTCAAAGAAAAAAGTGATATTTTGCCGATGTGTGCTTTTGCCCTGGAAGTGACTTTCACCCTCTCTTGGGGGTGAAAAAATATAAGTCTAAAATAAGTCGGGAAATAGATAAACTGACTAATTTTAAGTATCTTTTGTTCTATAGAGCTTTTTCGCCAATTCAACACTTTTCGAGTTATTTGAGAGTGAATATGTTCATTTTTCAACAAAATAACTACATTTTTAGACGGCTTTTCGCAAATAACTCAAAAAGTAAGTATTTTGTCGAAAAAAAATGTTTTTAGCAAAAATATAGCCTGTAAAAAAGTAAAAAAAAAATGGTGTACGCGTTAGGTCTCTGGACCTCGTAAAACCGGAATTATATCCAATGAAAAATAGATTCATATTCATCAAATTTCAAATAGAATATTTCGAAGTGAAATATCCAAAAAATTAAGCACTTTTTGGGGAAAACCCATTATAACTTTGTTTAAAAATAGTGTTTAAAAACATAAGTGTTTAAAAAAAGCTTTATTTTTGTTTTTATAAAAAGTTTCTAGCATTAAATTTAAGCAAGTTACGCTTAAAATAAAGTTGGTCGCCTTTGTTTAGGCAAAAAAAATCGGGAAGACCACCCTCTAATTAGCAACTTCAATGAAATTAATCGTTACCGCTCCACAAATTATTTTACTTATGTTGTGTTTATATGATCTGTAAGTTTAATCGATTCAAAGTGCTTATTTTGGAAAAAATTTGGTTTTAAATTAAAATTTTTAAAAATGTTAATTTTGAAAAATATGCTTTTTTTCAAAATAAATTAAAAATTGTTAGAGATACCAAAAATCTCGAAAAACAAAAAAAGTCAGCATTGCTTTTCTGAATATCGTGTATTTTTTTGTTTTTATGTTAGACAAAAATTGATTGAGATTTGGTGTTTCTAAATTTGCATACATTCGTGATGAGTGACTCGTTCAACCCCTTTTAACTACAGCCCTTTCAAAAATAAGGACTTTGAACCGATGAAACTTACAGATCATATGAACAATACATACACGGGTCAAGAAACTTGTGAAGTCGTAACGAATAAGTTCATTTGAGATACTAATTAGGGGGTGATTTTTCCCGATTTTTTTACCAAAAAAAAAAGGAGACTAACTTTATTTTGAGCGTAACTTGTTTACTTTTGATGCTAGAATTTTTTTTTTAAACAAAAATGAAGCTTTTATTAAATACTTTAAATAAGTTTTAATGAGTTTTCCTCTAAATGTGCTTAATTTTTGGTTATTTCACGTTAAAGTATTCCATTTGGAATTTGACGAATATGAATCTATTTTTAATTAGCTATAACTCTGCTTCTACTAGGTATAGAAACGTGATATATAAACCATTTTTTTAAATTTTTTACGGGCTATATTTCTGCTACGAATATTTTTCGACAAAATACGTACTATTTGATATATTAGCAAGAAACCGTCTAAAAGTGTGGTTATTTTGTTGAAAAATTAACATATTCACTGGCAAATAACTCTACACAAATAAGTATTGAGTGAAAAAACTCTATAGAACAAAAGTTACTTAAAATTAGTCAGTTTATCAATTTCCGGATTTACTTTGGACGAATACTTTTTCACACCCAAGAGGGGGTGAAAAGCACCCCCGCGGCAAAAGCACATATCGGCACAATATCACTTTTTTCTTTGACTTGTTAGCTATGTGTGTGCCAAATTTCATGTCAATCTAAGCGGTTCTTTAAAATTTAGAGGTTTTGCAATATTTTACCGTTAAAGAACGGACTATATAGGGCAGGGCAATCTAATTCATATAGCCGGTAGTTATTATACAAATACTTGTTTAGTTAAATGCAGTGGTGACATGTTAGACATCACCGTCATCATTAATCAGCCAATCGCGTCCACTGCTTGGCATAGGCCTCCCTCAGTTCTTTCCAGTGTTCTCTACACTGGGCCTCTTTTAGCCAGTTTCCTGCTACTCTTTTTATGCCGTCTGTCAAGTTTGCTGTTTATAGGAAACCAGTTGCCCGGTATATAGGGCAGGGCAATCTAATTCATATAGCCGGTAGTTATTATACAAATATTTGTTTAGTTAAATTCAGTGGTGACATGTTAGACATCAACGTCATCATCAATCAGCCAATCGCGTCTACTGCTGGACATAGGCCTCCCTCAGTTCTGTCCAGTGTTCTCTACACTGGGCCGCTTGTAGCCAGTTTTCTGCTACACTGTTTATGCCGTCGGTCCATCTAGTCGATGGTCGTCCTCGGCTTCTTTTATAGTTTTTGGTCCTCCATTCCATGATTCGTCGTGTCCGCCGTCCATCTTATGTTCTAGCTAAGTGCCCTGACCAATTCCACTTAAGCGTCGTAGCTCTTTCAATGACGTCTTGAGCTCCAGAGCTTTGCCTGATTTGTTGGTTTGTTATATGGACTCGACGTTTTATGGCTCGTTGTGTAACTCTGAGTTTATTTGCGGATTGTTGCGTCAGTGTTAAAGTCTCTGCTCCATAAGTTTGTACAGGCAAAACACATTGGTCATAAACCTTTCGCTTGAGATACATGGGAATTGAACTTTTGTTAGAGTTCAGTGTTGGGCGTGCCTAGATCTAATTCAAATGGGACATTTTTTCGTGCTGAGAAACCTGTTTAATACCCTCTGGTTACACTGTCCGTGAAATTTTGTTACATCTTTGTATATATATATATATATATATATATATATATATATATATATATATATATATATATATAAAGCAGTTAGGTAATATTGACTGACACTATGTAAAATCTTGTTAATTTTGATGTTGCAGTCATAAATTTCAGGGGGCAGGATAAGTAAAACTCTTAGTTATTATCAAGCTTTCGCAAAATTTATTTGCTTCTTCAAGATATGCTAAAAAAGTTTTAGTAAATACAATGAAATTAAGACGATAAAAAATATTGTACATAAGAAGAATAAAAAACTTACAACGTGATTTTTCTCTTTTTAAATTAACTAAAATTAAGGCATTGTAGAAGATTAGGAATTAGATTAAGAATTTTATATATTTTTTTGTTATGTATGCCAAAAATTTAATGGATTAACCTCACGTTGTAAGTTTTTTATGCTTTTTATGTACAATATTTTTTGTCATCTTAATTTCGTTGTATTTACTAAAACTGTTTTAGCATATCTTGAAGAAGCAAATAAATTTTGCGAAAGCTTGATAAGAACTAAGAGTTTTACTTATCCTGCCCCCTGAAATTTATGACTGCAACCTCAAAATTAACAAGATTTTATATATATATATATATATATATATATATATATATCTTTTTTCTAATAGCTTCTTTTTTCCCTGACTTCGTTGAACCTTCTATCTAATAATTTGTGTCCTAGTCAATTTTCGAATCGACATTTGACACTTTATTTCTTGAAACTTTAAACGGATTTAATGCTAATCATGTTATGTAATGGCATTTCTCCAACACAGAGAATTAATTTGACATAAATCCACACACAAACAGCATAAGCAATATACAAAATGTTCCGTCATTAAAATACTGTGTCTTACGATATCAGTGCTTACGAAATTACATTCAGATCAGAATGTTGTACTATTGTAATACAACAACATATTAAACTGTAGCCACGCCTGAGTATGCTTTGACTAAGCCACCCAGTTTGTGCTTCGATTTGCAGATAATATACATTATGTTTCAACCCCTTTGTGATTATATAATTAATCGATATTTGAATTCCGGTCATATTGCCATGTAGATTAATGTTTGATTTGTTCATTTTATATCTACCCAAATAAAACAATATCCATTATCAACTTCCAAGCGGGTTTAGTGGGAAGGGTTTAAGCGTAGAAATAATCACCTGTAGGTAAAGATAGGATAATGCTGATACATCATTGGGGATTTTAATTGGCCGAATATAAAAATAGTTTATTGAAGAGGTAATAATATTGTCAAGTAAAGGAGAGTTTTATATGTGTTTAAAATAAATATGTATTCTCTTTCCACTGCATTCCTTAACCTTTGTCGGACGGCATAGGTACAATTGTAACTTTTGAGTTTTCAAGTTGTGATAACTTTCTTTTTCAAAGAGCTAGAGACTTGAAACTTTGTGACATCTCTACATTTATCCAGTAGATTGTGTGAGCCAAATATAACAAAAAATATTTATTCAGTTCCTAGAAGGAGGCCTAAATAGTTCCGACCCCCATGAATGACGGCGCAGGTACATTTGTACCTTGTTAATTTTTTTAAATAAAGGTTATAAAAAACAATATATTTTGTTATTAAATGATAGTTTCTTTAAATAAAAATACAAAACTGAATGTTATTGTGGATTTTCGCAACACATACAAACATGTCGTTTTAGACAAATTAATAATGTTCGTCACACACAGGTAGAGAACACACTACCCAACTTTTCCTCGTTTTACGCTGTTTTTTCCGCTCGTTCCAACACACATGGCAACTTTCGGTTATTGGCGTAGATCCACGAGTGCTGTGAGATACTTGAGGTGGAGCAACTACAAAAAATATTATGTTTCGACCAAGGACCATTTCTACAGCACTACGAATCATGCGGTATTTACTTCGAGATTGAACTGAAAGCAAACAAAGATCTTTAGCAAGATCCTTCAAAAATTTCCTGCGTTGGTCCTTTGTTTTTAGTGATGGATTGTGCCCTCGATATAATTATAATATAGGATGCTAAGCCAGTGACGTCAATCTTATTATAAAAAAAGGCCAAGGGCCAATGTGATGTTGACGCTTGACCGTATACTCACTCAGAATTTTATCCATGGTATCAATGTAGTACTTAATTAGTTCCGGCTTCGCTACTTCAGTGTCTTCTACTTTGCCTGTAGTATGTATGGACGAAAGTAACACTACTGCTTTATTTTTCCTTGGCACATAAGAATATACAGTAGCATAAGGATTGTTTGCGAAATTAGTAGAAAAAACAGCTCTTTCCTTATTTACTTGCAAATTGGTGGGTAGGAATCTTTTGTTCTTTCTAACTGTGTCCACTAAAATAATGTGCCATGAGTTCTCAAGACTTTAGCCAGTTCAAAATTGGTAAAAAAGTTATCTGTTGTAACATTCCGACCAGAACCTTTATTAGATGTGACCAGATCCAAAACGGTTCGTTCGTCAACGTTAACTTGTCGTGAATTATCTGCTGCTTTTCCAATATTAAGCTGACCTTGTAAGGGACACGCATTTGATGCATCACAAGCCCAAAAACCTTGATACCATATTTAGCGGGTTTGGAAGGTAAGTATTGTGTAAAACTTGTACGGCTAAAACTATACGGAAACAATTGTTCGTCGATGGTTATGTCTTCGAATGGTTTGTAGCCTTGGTGCAAATTTTCATTTAGAATTTTCCTTCTTCTTCTTCTTTCTCATAATCCTTAGTGCCCTTCAGGGCGTCGGATGTCGGGTTCCGCCTTTTATCCACTTCTTCCAATTGCTTCCATTGGTGGCCAGGTTCTTCATATCCCTCATACTGATGTGTCTCCTTTCACCTATATCTTGGATCTGGTCCATCCATGTCTTCCTCGGCCTTCCCTTTTTTCTTTTGTTTCCCATTTTGGCTTCATGTACCTTCTTTGTAAGTCTATTTTGCTCCATTCGTTGTATGTGTCCAAACCAGCTTAATTGTTTGTTTTCGATCTTCCTAATTATCGGTTCTTGTTCCAACTCTCTTCTTATATCTTCATTTCTGAATCTGTCAAACTTCGTAACTCCGGCTATTTTTCTCATGTATTTCATCTCCGTCGCGTTTATCATTGATTCATGTTTCTTTTGGACAATCCATGTTTCCGCCCCATATGTCATTATCGGATTTACTATGCTGTTATATACTCTGAGTTTAGTTTTGTTGCTTATTTCTGACTTTCCAAAAATTGTATTATTTAAAGAGTAATACACGCTAGTTGCCTTCTTCAGTTTATTACTTATTGCCAAGTCCGTTTTCCCATCATCTGTTATTATATTTCCCAGATATTCAAAAGTAGATACATGTTCTATTACTTTTTCCCTTACTATTATATTAGTATTCCTTTCTCTTTTCTCATCTTCATTTATTATCATAAGTTTTGTTTTGTTGAGGTTCATTTCCATTTTTAATTTATGTATCTCTTTTTGCCAAATATCTATTAGTTTCTGCATTTTCTCTACTGTGTCTGTGATTAGAACTATATCATCAGCGTATAGAAGGGAGTTGATCTTTATTGCATTTAAGTTTTTATATCCTACTATGTATTGAAGGTTTCTTGTTTGATCTTTGGTATTTTTGATTAAAGTATCCATGACTATTATAAACAAGAGGGGGCTTAGTCCATCTCCTTGTTTAATTCCCTTATCCCATTTAAAAGTGCCTGATCTTTCTCCATTTATTTGTACTTGGCCTTCTACTTCCATATATATAGATTTTATGACTTTTATCATCTTTTTTGGTATATTATAGCTCTCCAATATTTTCCACAATATTTCTCTGTTTATCGTATCAAATGCCGCCTTCAGATCGACGAACATGAGAAATAGTTCATTCCCTTTACGGCATTGTCTCTCTATTATATTTCTTATGATGTAGACGTTATCGTTTGTTTGACGGTTTGATCTGAATGCAGCCTGTTCGTCTTCCAATTCTTTCTCTATCACTGATCTTAGACGCTTCTCTATAATTCTCGTGTATACCTTGAAGGCGACCGATGACAAGCATATTGCTCTATAATTCTCGCATTCATTATGTTGTTCTTTTTTGTATATTGGTAGAACTATGTTCTTCTTCCAGTCATCTGGGATTTTCTCTGTACTCCATGCTTCCTTGCATATCTGTAATAGCCAGTCCTCTCCTTTTTCACCCATCCATTTTATCATTTCTGGATCTAGTTGGTCCTCTCCTGCCGCTTTTCCAAGTTTAATATTGTTTATAGCTTCTTCCAGTTCTTCCTTCCTTATACTCTCTGGCTCCTCTTCCTCCTCCAGTTCTGGTCTATTTCTTCCTGCTTCATATATTTCTACTTCTTCGTGTTTGAATTTATCTTCGTAGTATTTTTTCCATACTTCTACTATTTCTGTAGTCTCTATTTTCAATTGGTTATTTTTATCTTTGATTCCATACTGTTCCCTACCTTTTTTCCCTCTTAGACCCTTTATACGGTTCCAGAATTTTCTGTTATCTGTTTTGTAATTTGCTTCCAATTCTTTTCCGAATTCTTCCCAGCTCATATTTTTCGCTTTCCTTACTGCTATCTTTGCTCTATTACGTTTCTCCATGTATTCTACTTTGTTATTTTCATTTCTACATTGTTGATATTTTTTCCAGGCTTGCTTCTTTTCCTTTATTATTTTCTTTAGTTCTTGACTCCACCATTCTGTTCTCTTATGATCTTTATTTATTGACTTTTTTCCACAAATTTTCTCTGCTGTTTTATATAGTGTGTCTTTTAGTATTTTCCATCTTTCTTCCATATCCAATTGCTCTCTTTCCAGCTCCATTCTTTGCAATTCCTCATATATTTCTTGTTTATAGTCACTTTTCTCTTTCTCTGTTTTCAGCTTCTTAATATTTATTTTAGTGTATGACTTATCGACTATATATTGCTTTTTCTTTGTAGTCATTTCGGCTACGAGTAGCTTGTGTTGAGTATTAAGTTCTGCAAATTTTTCTGTTTTTATATTTTTGTTAATATTCATTTCTGCAGGAATGACGATGTAATCTATTAGACTTTTGGCATTTCTTTCCTGTGCTTCAAAAGTGTATCTGTCCTCCATATTTTGATACCAGAATGTATTTCCAATTTTTAAGTCGTTATTTACACAAAATTGTATCATCTTCTTCCCATTTCTTGTCTCAGCTTTTTCTCCATACCGCCCAAGGCTTCCAAGTCCCTTGTTGATGTAATTTCCAATTCTAGCATTCCAGTCTCCCATAATAATTATGTTCTCAGTATCTTCTCTCACTTCGTCTAAAGCTGTTTGGAGTTCGCTATAGAATTGAGACATTTTCTGTTCTTCTGTGCCCTCGACTGGTGCATATATTTGTATTATGCTAACTAACTCGTCTAGTTTTATACTTACGGTGATTATTCTAGAGTTTATTGCTTGGTATTTTACAACTCTCCCACTCAGATCATCCGTGATTATAAAACCGACTCCCTCTTTTGCTCTTTCCATTTCTTGTACACCTGAGTAGAAGAGCTTGTAACCATCGCCACATCTCATATTTCCTCTTCCCTTCTTCTTCGTTTCACTCAGGCCTAGGATGTCAATGCCGTATGTTTTCATTTCCTCTGTCAATTCGAATTTTTTACCATAAAGACTTGTGATATTCCAAGTACCTATTATTGTTGTTTCCTTTCCATTATTTTCGTTGTCCTTTTCCATTTGCGTTGTCTTTTTTACTAGTATCTTTGCAGTTTTTGGTGCCTGTGTTTTCAGTTTTTTGAGTTATATGCTCCCCCTTCTGTTGTTCTTATTGATTTTGGTATTTGCTGTATTTCGTTTCCTGGGGATCTTTCACTCGTTTTTCTCCCCTTTGTTTTTTGTTCCTCTGCTCCATTTTCAGGTTGAATTTCTCCATTGTTATCATTTTTGTAGCCCAACTGCTCCGGGGTATATATTTCTCCATCTATTTTGAGCCCGCTATAGTTTAGGAACGCTCTGTAACCTTTATCTCTAGCCAATTTCAGTTGGTGGATTAGAAATTTCCTTTTCTGTTGGTATTCTTTTGAGTAGTCTTCCGTAATGAATATTTTGCTGCCCTTGAGTCTGCGTGTTTGGCTTAGTATCTCTATTTTTTTCGACACATGTTTAAGTTCTATTTTTATAGGCCTGCTTTTATTATTTTGGTTTCCTACTCTATAGATATCTTGTATCTCCTCGTTTTCGTCTATTGAAATGTTCATTTTATTAGTTATTTCTTTGAATTTATTTTTTAGGATTGCTCTATTTTCATTTGTTGTTTCGTCGACACCATGTATCACAATGTTTTTCTTTCTTACTTCTTTTTCTAGAGCCTCGATTCTTCTTTCTTGCAATTTCATCTCCTCTTTGATTTCCAGGTTTTCCTTTTTGATCAGTTCATTTTCTAATTTTAGCTTATTGAGTTCGATTGATATAGCATCTATTTTATTTTCTACCCTAATCTCTCTCTCTTCCATTTTATTAAGTTTTTCTATTATTTCTTCCATTATTTTTTCCATGACGATGTATTTGTTTTTACCTTTCCCTACACGACCACTCACCGATAAAGGTTTATCCCAAGTCGACCCTGCGGAGGAACCGCCTTTCATTGAGTGGTTAAATGTAGTTTGTTTAGATTTTAAATCAAATATTTTATTTTTAAATTGATTTTTAAGTTGATTTTAGGCTTACTTTATTTATTATGGTTTAAAGAATATTTATAATACTTTAACCATCCAACCGTCCAGAGGATCCAAAATCTATTTTTAATAATAAAAATATGGAATATTCTTACCTTGAATTGTTACGCCTATGTTTATGTTATTGTTATTTTTGAGTACCTTATTAAATTCTGTCACCACGCGTCTTACTTGTTTGTAGGTTAATAAACTAAATTTACACTTCCACAATAAAATATTATGAATTTTCACTATGTAAATATTTTAAACCATTTAACTATTAATTAAGTTTTATTAATTGTTGTTTATAAGTTTTAAAATTCACTTTTTACCACCAAAAACTTGATTTTTAGACGATCGATCTAATTATACGTATCTTCTAATATATAGCCAGTGACGGAACCCCTAGAATTTTCCAGATATCTCTTATGGGTGCAGCCTTATCAGTTTTTTTGCGTTCTTCCCGGGTACTTTCATTGTCAAATCTGATAAATCATAACATGGTCTTGAAACGATCATGAGACATTTCTGCACGTATTAATGGCAGAGAATCCATACTCCACATCTCACACAAGTTTTCTTTGTTACTTCTATGTACACCAGCAACAATAAAATACCAAAAAATGCGTTGAGCTCACATTCAGTAAACGGTTCAAATTTTTTTTTGTGGAGGCCGTCTTGAAGCCTTTGGGAATCTTTGCGCCAATTCTTTGTTAAAAGCCTCACATACTCTTTTGCCTTTTCGGTTTGTTTCACCCAAAATTATGTCACAAATTTCTGGGCTCATAATTGACATAAATACTTCTTTATGTGTAAATAAATTACTCTTATCTCATTTATAAACATGGTAAATTATGTAAATACAAGTTGTAAACGTAATATAATAGGCATAATTTGTTAATGTGGTTTGAAAAAATAAAAAAATATATATAAAAAAAACACATAATAAAATAATAACAAAAAAATAATAAATAAAAAAAATAGAAACAAAAATAAAAAAAGAATAGAAAAAAAGAAGTAAAAAAAAGCGTTTCGCAAAAATTAAAATATATATTAAAAAAAAACAGTAAAATAATTAAAAAACAAAAAAAACAAAATAAAAAAAAAGCTACACAATGTACCAATGTATCTATAAAAATAATATTTTACAATGTACTTATGTTTATAAAAAATTTATGACTATGAATCTGCAATCAATCACAAACAAGTCTGGCTAATTGGCTCTGCCAAAGCCATTTTTCAAAAAAAAAATACTCTTAGCTGCAGGCCCACATTTTTGTCGTAGGAGATTGCGAGGTTTTGTTTGAGCACTTCGCATTGGATCATTACTCTATTCAGTTCCATCCTTGGATATCAAAATGTTGCTTGAAGATTGAGGTTCATTCTCTATATGCTCGTTTAAGTCGTACTCTTCTGCCTGTTCTATAATAAATTCATCTTTAATGTCGGACTCCTCAGCATTTGCTTGGGGAACATAGCTTTCATCATCTAAATCGGATTCTTCAGCCAATTTTAGTAGTTCAGCGGACGGTAACCTGTAACAAAACGTTACTTGTCATGTTATGTTAATAACCTAATGTGTCGGATATCTAGACTCGATCGCATCCCAAATGAAAAAATAAGAAGAACAGGAAGAATGTACAATACCGTAAAAACAATAGAATCCTAACAGCTTTTATGGTACGGGCGTGTAATGCAAATTGATGATGAACGATGGCCAAAACAAGCTTTAAACTATGTTCCATGGAATAAAAGAAGGTGAGGAAGATGGAAGATCCACTGGAATGGAGATAAGGAATCAGAGAAATAATGAGAGATATAGGTAGCCATAAATGAGGAAGAATGGACCGACCGAAAAAGGTGGAGATCGAAATGCGGAATGCGGCAGAGGCTGTAGGACCCCCGTAAATATATCTGCAAATAACCTTTATTATTATTTACCGTAATTTTGTGTACTATAATATTATAAAGAAAAAATAATAATAATAATATCGTATGGCATTTTTGCCGGTTAGATCCTTTCGGATAGTTCCGGCGCCATTTACATCTTTAACTCTGTTTTAAGTAACTAGTGCCGATGTACACTAGCCCAAAGAAAAAATATAAATCTACTACTAACCTCCTCCGTCGCCATTTCGGTAAACTAGATGTATATTATAATAACTCATGATAATTTTTAGGTATAAGCGTTTTGGCAAACAACAACCAACTAATTAATGTAGATAGATAAAATATCTACGTTTCCAATTGAAATACAATACAATGCTACTCTTCATAGAATTTGCTTACAACGTCTGTTTCCAAGTTTATTGTTGCAGTAATTTCAATAATTTTACGATAGCTATGCCGGGTCACGTAAAGGCGGCTTTTAAGTTTTGTTAATGGGTACAAGATCAAATTACCTTATATTAGTATTTATTTATGGCAATATTCAAGAATTTTTACCAGTTATAACACTACTAACTGGTCCGGCGCGGCGTCGTCTGACAGAGGATTCAATAATTTTGATTATTTTTTATTGGAAATTGGCACCGCCCACAGGCAAGTCGTTCTATCTAATCCTTAAACTATTGGAGCTTGACAAGTGGGTGTATTTGAGACAAGTTTCTCTCAGTTCCTAAAAAGTTATCGCAACAGTTAGGTTGAGAGTAGTTCCTCAGACGACGCCGGACCGTTTGTGTCACTTTTTTGTGTTCATACTTGGAGTTCAAGAAGAGCAAGAGGATGTTCTTATTTTAGAAAAAGCGGAAGATTTGCAGTTTATGTCCTTGTAGAAAGCGCAGGATGACAAAATACCTGTGCTTGAGTTGCAAAAAGCCTGTTTGTTTGGGATGTATAAAACCACTACCTATGTAAAAATTGCATATAAAATAGGTAAAGTTTGACTGATGCTGGAAACAAACATTTTTGATCGATTTTTATTTTACCTAATTTTTTGTTTAGTGTGCAGTTTAAACATCTATCCTAGCAATACATTTTTTTTTCATGTTGTTTTTTATATTTTTTTTATTTACTTTACAAAACTATGTACTTTTCCACAAATATTTGTGCGGATTTCAGTTTTATTTTAATATTTTTTTCTTAACAAAAATAATGCCCAAATCTAATACGTTCACTTTTATATAAACATATCAAGGTATGTTTGTAACATTTATTCTTAATAAAAAAATTATTTTCGAGTGTTGTTTTGCTTTCTTGAAAAGAGTAGTTTCGCAGACGACGCCAGACCAGTTACGCTACTGCTACAGTACCGGACCAGTTAAGGGTTAAAGTAATATTATCTTAAAACTAACACATATTATTTTCCTTTAGATTAAGGAATTTTTAAGAAACTATATAATAGGTACAATTGGACGGCGTTATGCAGAAAGCTACCAACCCTAAATATATCAGATATTGGGTTGGATGCATATTTGGACAACAAAATGTGAGTTCTGCATTCTGTAAAAACCTACCACCTCTAGATTAATATATAACCTATAAAACTATAAAAATTCTAAGCCACATATTAAATTTATCTGATATTCTAATTTGCAGAAACCTACCAACCCACTTGGTAGTATACTTTTAATTTAAAGAAACCTTCCAACCCACTTGGTAGAATTTTAATAAAGCGCCACTTGCATCCAAGTGGGTTGGTAGCTTTCTGCAAATATTGGGGATTTCCATTGTAACTGTACATCTAAATGTGCAGAAAATGTTTCTGTGGAGAGTCGAAAATATGAATTTGAGAGGTTTTGGTCGCTAAGTTCATATGATGCTCAAACTAATTTTATTGCTGCTGGTGTATCCGAGATTGAAAAAAAAAGGTCTTATGGTAGAAATATTGAAAAAAGGAAATTATCTCGAATTTATAAAATAAAGGACACAAAAGTGTGTAGAGAAATGTTTATAAATACTCTAAAAGTAACTGCATTTCGAGTAAACACTGTTTTAAAGAAATTTTATGGTCGGGCTCCTATTAGTGATCAAAAAGGTTTACAGCAGGGAGGCAAAAACAAATTAGCAGATGAACGAATTCAAGCAGTTGTTAGTCATATTAATAAAATACCTAAATACATTTGGTATCACACCTGGTAGGTATCGTTTTAGAACAAATGTATGACATGTACAAGCAGGAAGAAACCAATCCCGTAAGCTTAATGTCATACAAGAACATATTCTACACGAAATTTAATTTGAAAATAAAGCCATTAAAAAAAGACACATGCAATGTTTGCGATACTTTTAAAATGAAAATAGATATTGAAAACGATGAAGAAAAAAAAAAGAGTTCAAGCAGGAACATACGAAGCATTTGCAAGTTGCAGAGGAGGCACAGAAAATGAGAAGAGATGAATTCAAGATAGTGATTGAACAAACAGATCAAGAGTGTTTAAGTTTTGACTTGGAAAAAACCCTACCGCTTCCCAGAATAACTACAGACATCGTATTTTATAAGCGTCAGTTGTGGATGTATAATGCAGGAACACACAGTGCTAAAGAAAATAGAGGATACTGCTACGTTTGGGTAGAAGGTTCAGCTGGAAGGGGCGCCCAAGAAATATGCCTTTTAAAGCATGTTGCCTTGCCTTATAAAACATGTTGCAACTAGATTAACTCCAGAAGTCAAACATTTTACGCTGTGGTGTGATTCTGGCGGTGGGCAAAATCGAAATATTAAGTTAATACTTATGCTTAAATCAATTTTGCATGGGACACGCACAAACCTATAAAGCATTACCGTAAAATATATCTGTTCTGGTCATAGTCTTTTGCCCAACGACACTGATTTCAGTGATATTGAGTCGGCTCTTAAAATACAGATAAAGAAAAAATTAACTGGTTGAAATTACGTAAATCAAAATAGAAAAGTGTGACCCATTTAGGCTAATGATACAACAACACGATTTTTCACAACCGTATCAAAAATTTCTATCAAAAAATCTTCTCGAGGTAGAACTGCTAACGAAGAAATATTTAGCGATTTAATACCACTGTGGCCTAACGGAAAGCCTATCGCTGAGGCGAAATTACAAAATTTAAAGGAAATGATGCACCTTATTCCTGCTGATGCATTGACTTTTTATCAAAATTTGCAGGGTGCCAATGTAACTGAAGATTTTGAGGGTAACAATGTCAATGTTGAAGATCTAGATTTTGAAGTGGATGAAGTAGATTAATATTAAAATTTATTAAATTAATACGTTAAATATTCATATCCTTAACTTCCTGTAAATAAAAATAATTTTTCTAACTTGACTCTTGTTTTTATTTAATATTGTTGGTATTAATTTCCCACTTTGCAAAATGCAGAAACCTACCAATCCACAAAAATTTGCCATTTCTCTTCTTAATTTACAATTAAAATATTTAAACATGTAGAAAATACCAAAATATTTATCCACAGTCAAAAAAAAGTTACAAAGTAGTAGCAAAATATCCTACAGATTTTTTAAATCAATAAAAACTTTAAACTTGATTATCTCAGTTTGTCACTATTGAGGGTTGGTAGCTTTCTGCATAACGCCGTCCAATTATTGTACCTATGCCGTCTGTTAGCCGGGTAAGATTATGCCGCTCGACAAAGGTTAAATTTTATTTTTTCAAAATAAACAATATACATATAACATCATGTCACCTTTATCATGCTGACTGTACGTTATCTACTTAGAAGGCTTGTTTCAGTTGTAACATTATCATCTTAATCTAATTAGAATTCCTTATTCCAAAATTAGAGTATTTGCTTTGTTATTAGGGTTGACATTCTCCAATTTGTGATTCACCCCTCCTCATACCATGAACCCTTGTCGGGGCATTATGACACTTTAAATATTGTTATATTGCTGTCTCCATTAGCTGCGATCGTGTAGAAGGCAGAGTCTTCATTTGGTCGGCCCATCGTATTAGAGATCTTCCTCTTGGTCTTCGGTCTTCCTCCTTTCCTTCTACTACTAATAGTTCCATACTTCCCGTTCTTCTGGCTGTATGGCCGAAGTAATTTAGTTGTGCTCGGTTGACTGGTTTCAATGTTCTGGCCAGACAACGCATAGAATTCTTTTGTAGTTCCATATTTCGAAGGCTTCGATATATCAATTTTTTGAGTCTATGTATCTAGTAAAATGAGGGAACTGACCAACCTGTGCTTAGTATTCCATATTATTGTTTGTTCTTCCCATATATTGATTTTTTAATTTAGCTGTTGCGTTTTGGATCACTGCTAGTCCCTGCTTAAATTCTGAACAACTATTGCCATTTTTGGTTATCTGGGAGCCCAATTATACGAATCTGTTTACTACTTCAAAATGTGTCACTTAGTGTAAGTCAGGTAGATTATTATTTGCTCTGTCTACGACCATTATTTTCGTTTTTCCGGTATTAACCTCTAGTTGGAATTATTTATTTCTCCAACTTATCTTTTCGGTGATGGTAATTAGTTCGACTTCGCTGCTAGTATAAATGTGTCATCTACGTTTCGCAGGTTACTGGTTTTTTTCCTCCTATAGTGATTTCTTGATCCAATTCGTCTAGTACTTTGGTTATTATTTGAAAATATAATATGTTGTATATTTTAATAGTAATAGTATACAGTCCTGGTGCTCTATTCTCGAATTCACTTGACATATGTAGCTTGCATTCGACATATCTCGATTTTCTGCCCTTGCAATCGAGATTCTAGAAATTCCTTGTTCGAGAGTTATGTCGAATGATAAGCATCGAGCGGTGGTGACCCACTCGACATTTTCTCGACATCGACATATGCGCGTTCTTCATGTCATCGAACATAAACAATAATAAGTTAACTACGGTATGCGGCAAAATAAACAGTACTGAAATTCGTATGGCTCAAATTTATATGTGTTAGGCGCCGAAACGTATTGAGTTATTTCAGAACGTCGTTATAACCTATGTGAATGTGGTGATAATGTTAGGTGCTCCAGAATTTTCCTGTTTTGCAGAAAAATTGTTTTATGGCGGAGTACTATTTTCGGTCATACGGAAAAGATCACGAAAACGGTCCAAGCTTAAAATCAACAATGGTTTCAGCAGGACGGGACAACCTGTCACACTTCCAGGGAGTCTCTTCGAATACTGCGCGATCATTTTGGGATCTGCCACTCACCAGAACTAATGCCACCGTATGCGTACATATGGGGAATGCTGAAGGAGTCAGGCAAATCCACCGTCTGACATTTCGGAATTGTGGACTAGAATTAATGAAAGTAAGTTATCAATCTAAGTAGCAGAGAAAACGACAATAAATAGCGTTCCCATTCCACTAGATTGACAATAGGTGGAATACTTTCTTTGGTTACAACTTCCCGAGATTTTCAAAAATTATAAATCATACAGGATTCCGAGGACATTAAGATGAGAGAATCTTAAATAATTTACAAACCATCCACTCAGCGTGCTAAAAATTCCAACAAGAAAGATTCCTTAGTACTCAACAAAAAAGTAAATGAATTAAAATGTTTAAACATGTTTTATTTCTTTGCAACACGAAAATGCAGCAGCTGCCTATATAATAACCTGGTTAAATCGGAGAGTGCAGGAGGAGTCTATACCGGCTTGGGAGGTTTTTTTCCTTATCAGTAGTCCCATATCCTCTTCTCTCCAATTTCTTAAGGCATCACACTTCATCGGAAAGGCCAAAGTGTGATGCCTGGGGAAATCGTAGAGAAGAGGATATAGGACTACTGATGAGGAAGAAAAAACCTCCGAAACCGGTATAGACTCTTCCTGCACTCTCCGATTTAACCAGAGTATTATGCAGCTGCTGCATTTTCGTGTTGCAAAGAAATTGAAAATATTTGTTCATTTTAATTCATTTACTCTTATGTTGAGTACTAAGGAATCTTTCTTGTTGCAACTTTTACCACGATGAGTAGATGGGTTGTGAATTATTAAAAATTCTCTCATCCTAATTTCCTCGGTATCCTGTATGCTTTATAATTTTTGAAAGTCTCGGGAGGTTGTAATGAAAGAAATTATTCCACCTGTTGTCAATCTGGTGGTATGGGAACGATATTATTGTCGTTTTCTGTGCTACTTCGATTGATAATTACTTTGTTTTTCTGTAGATGGCTACAGTACATCCGTGACATTTCGTTCTTTACAACTCGGGAAGGCCCAAAGTGTGACGCCTGGGGAAATCGGAGAGAAGAGGATATGGGACTACTAATGAGGAGGAAAAAACCTCCGAAACCGGTATAGACTCTTCCTGCACTCTTCGATTTAACCAGAGTATTATGCAGCTGCTGCATTTTCGTGTTGCAAAGAAATTGAAAATGTTTATAAATTTTAGAATTAAAATTTTTTTCGTGCCAGAGGCAGTGAAGGATCTAGAAATTTGCCTTGGGAGGGGAAATTTGCCTTAGGGGGAACTTCCAGTGAAAAACCATCCAAAAGACATAAAAAAGATAAACTCAGATTACATAAAAGACATAAATTATAACTTATAGGCATTAAGTTCCCTTTATTTTCCTAACTAGAGTATTTATTGGGTTAAATTTTTGTCTTTCTGTGATTTCGGTTTCATGTCAGCTAATATGTTTTTACGTTTGAACAATTTCTTCTTTAATTTTGGACCTTGGTAGGGGGGCAAATTTCCGCATTTTCCCTCCCCTTAGATCCACCACTGGCCAGCGGGCATCTTTAACATCTGTTTTATCGGGAACGTGCGTCGTCGTGAATAAAGTTTGCAAGGCTACATATACTACATATTTGTATACTATATAGTTTAAATACTACATATTTAAATCATCATAAATATTTCAATATTCATTTCAGTACTCTTTACTTTGCCGCATACGGTATATTGAAAGTTGAAGTAGAACGGAACTGTTGGTTTTTTTTGCTTTTTGAAGGATTTTGTAATAAATAAGTACAATTTTGATGAATTAGCTATGTTAGCGGCGATAGAAATGGTAGAAGAGGCAGAAATTGCCGCTGTTCAACTTCCGCGTCAGTTTTAGCCTAGAATAAAATGCTTTCGATTTAAGCGACAAAAAGTTTATTAATATATATAGACTTACAAAACATTTAATAGGAAGTGTGGTCAATAAGGTATCCGAATTAATCAAAGCTAACTCAAGAAGTTCAGCACTTGATACGGAAACAAATTAAGAACACTAAAAAGGGATACTTCCGTGGGTTGGCTGTATACACTATAGTTAAATAAACTCTAACATCGAAGTGAAACAACATCTATGTAATAGGTATAATTTAATAAAATCCTAAAAAATCCCAATAGACAAGACGAAACCGGCGGTTTCGTTGGGAAAAATATTCCCATGAGATTTTTTTGCATAATCACATTCGTGAGACATCCCAGAATAAGGCTCCAGAAGTCGCCCACGTGAAAAGTGGTCCAAATCTTTTTTACCAATTTTCAACGAAAACTTTCGTTTATAAATTCGCAAAGGTGTGTGTGTTATTGCGTTGCCGCTCCTGAAATATCTAGAGGCCACCTAGCAATGGATTCCTATGTAGTTTTGTTTTCTGAATCCAAATCTGAAAACGGCATTTCGCTATCTCTAACCATCTTCGAGATATCCGACCTCAAAGTCGTCATTGTGACGTCACAAGCCTCCTTTAAATTGTCATTTTCTTCCGACATAGAAACGTTAACTCTACTTTTTTTTGTTTGACGCAACTAAACGTCAACATAAAATTGAAATGTCAGATAAAAAATTTTTATTTATTTTTGTTAATGTAATGTTAAATTACACTTCACTATTTTCAAGGAAAACTGTTTATTTTGTATTTATTCATTTATATTAGATATCAAATCTATATTATACGAGGTATGTCAAAAAATATGAAGTTCGATCAAGATTAAAGTGTCTTTAATTTTCAAATTATTAAAAAGTGTTATTATAAAAAGTTGTTTGGAGTTAAAAACTATGTTTTAATATGCATTTACTTATACATCCTTCTAAAGATAAAAAAATATTTGAAAATTTTTCTCAAATTACGAATACCAACATCATTTTCATTCATAATTCTTTTATTATAAATTTCACGAATAAAAGTTATTCTTCATAAAAAGATCTGCATGGTCTAAAATCTAAGATGCAATCATCATATAATATCAAATTTTATCAATTTTGTTCGAGGTATGTTAAAAGTATGAATTTCGCTCGAGAGTAGAGTACCTTTATAGTTCAGGATATTTAAATTAAAATATTATTGCGTCTTAAAACATAGCATTTAATACTAAAATACTTTTCATAATAGAAATTTTCCATATTATGAATTTAAATACGTAAATAAACCAAGTTTTCGTTATGATAATGCTCGCATTTTCAGCTTGTTTTTAATCAAATTGCAAAAATCAATATTTTTGGCCCGGACAATTTTTTTGTAGGTTTTTGGACCATTCTGGATAAAAAAGGTCTCTTATAATTTTTCTCTAAAGTTGATCGTTTTCGAGTTATAAGCAATTTATAATTGAAAAAAACGAAAAATGGCGATTTTTGAGGCTTTATAACTCGGTTAAAAGTTATTATTATGAAAGTCAGAAACAGACTAAATCAAAGTTTACCCCCCCCCCCTACAAAATCCTGAAGAAATTTTTGTCATTATTTAGCTGTTATTTTTAAGTAATAATAATGAGCGCCATGCACGTGTTAGGCGGTCGTAAATGCTGAGTGCAAGATAGATGCCATTCCGGCAGTCCAATTGTGCATCTTACTTGCACTCACATTTACAGCCGCGTCAATACGATTTAACCGCCCATTATTATTAATTAAAAATAACAGCTTAGTAATAAATTTATAACACAGATTTCTTCAGGATCATGTAGCGAAGGCTTTAAATTTTGATTTAGTTACTTTCTAACTTTCATAATAATAATTTTTAATCGAGTTATTAAGTCTTAAAAAGGGTCATTTTCGCGTTTTTCAATTTTAAATTGCTTATAACTCGAAAAAGATCGACTTTAGAGAAAAATTATAAGAAACCTTTTGTGTCCAGAATAGTCCAAAAACCTAAAAAAAATTTGTTCGAGCCAAAAATAAAGATTTTTTGCGATTTGATTAAAAAAAAATTTAAAAAAAAATTAAACTACTTTTCACGTGGGCGACTTATTGAACCTTATTCTGGGATGTCTCACGAATGTGATTATGCAAAAAAATCTCATGGGAAAATTTTTCCTAACGGATCCGGTTTTTTTTTTTCGCCTTGTCTACAACAATGGATTGTAAAAAATGTGTTTAGAACAAACATTTTCGGACCTATCAGTCCATCAACAATGAACTCATATACTTGCTAGCTAGCACCGGAACCAAAAATAATGGTTGTAATTATAATTCAATCTACATTCTAAGGTAGTGAAATAGAGAAGGCTTAACGCCGAAGTTAGAAGATAACCTCTGGAAACATGGTGAAACCCTAAGCGAAAACTTGAACAACCTTCTTGGGCCACGAATGTCTGCCAAGTGACTTGTGCAGACATATTTGAACTTAGTTCTATTACACAAAAATATAATAAATTAATTATAAAATAAACACCACTTCCCTATGTGTGTGCGTGTTCACAAAGAGGGGACGGCATCTAGTTCCCTATGGATCAACACTAATAGTCGAGGAAATGAAGCATTTTGGCTCGCAATTTTGTCGTCCATGGATTTACTTGAAATTTTCACAGAAGGTAGGGAATAGTCCAAGGATCATGTTCTGTATCATACCGCTGTACGCTAAAACCTTGGGGGTGGTTGCCACCCCATCTCGGGGTGGGAATTTTTTATTACATTTTAACCATGTAAATCGATGTAAAAGGTGATTCTAAGAAAAAAATATTCTTTACATTTTCTTCGTAAAACTAATATTTCTCGAGTTATTCGCGCTTGAAAGTAACAGTTTTTTGAGAATACCTCGAAAAATATACATTTAATCAAAAAAAAAATGTAAATTAAAATTGTATCTTTTAGTAACACAAATCAAATTATTTTTATATAATATCTTTAAGACCAATACAAACCGAGATACGACACGTGAACAGTTAGCTTTTTTCGTCAAATGTATAATTTGAAATATTCAAAGCCAAATATCGGGAAAACTTTGCATTTTTTGAGGAAAATTTAAATAATCCTTTTAAAGTATACAACTAGATATTTCAAAAAGAGATAATAGAAAGTTTCTAGCATAAAAATTTAGCGACTTATGGTCAAAAAAGTTCGGTACCTGCTTTTCTCTACGAAAAAATCAGTGAAAACAACTCCCTAACTACCCTCCTAATTAAAAATTGGTCTTCACCTTTCTGTGATTCCTTGTATATTTGTATTATCAATACACCTAAAAAGTTTGACCTATTTAAAATGACTAATTTTAGAAAAATTGGAGTTTAAATAAAAATTGATTTTTTGCAGTGTCGTATTTTTCACCGTTTACTTCAAAATATCTCCGAAAATACTGGAGTTATGAAAAAAATGATAGATAACTAAGTTGTAGCTTTTTTAATAACTAAAGCTCTCTTGTACATAGATCTTCATTATAGTGAACAATTAGTGAGATATAGCTGTTTAAAGCCTCTATTTACGAGCAAACACCCCCTTATTCGAGCCCTTTAAACCCACCCCAATTAAAAACTAAGGGATCTTACGGAATTTAATTTACACAGTCTTATAGCTCTTCAGAAATCCTTCAAAATCGTTTTTGAAAAAACTTTTTATCGTCAAAAATGAAAGAGCTATTATAAAACGAATTTTTTTCTTCGAAAAATTCGAATAGTCCGCTTATGGAGCATTTTCAATCTATATTTTCAACAGAAATCTAACGCAGGTTTGTCAAAATGACAGTGACACTATCTCATTGTAGACTAATCAGTTATTAAGTTATAATAGGTTCGGTTCGGTTTCGGTTTTTTAATATTGTATTTAGTTATAGAGTAATTTCCACCTAATAACATATTTCTCAAATTGGGCTCTGTACCGCCATTCTTTACTATATTACGAATATGTGTGCCAGATATCTCGACAAAATATTCAAAATTAAAGCCGCAATCTTGGACCGCGTTTTCCGTTTCGATGAAGCGCTACTGTTGCTCTCTTAATGTTGTTTCGCACCACTCATAAGGTATTCACGAAAAATTAATATTTATTTAAAAATTTTCTCATGAATTGTCATTGTTTTGTTCATAAATCAGTTAAAAATTTTCAGTATTCAAGGAGAATTTTGTAAAATATTTACATTTTCGTATAGTTTCCTGTCAACCGTTGTTTATGATACATTCAAAATCAATCTTTTGCGAACGGATTCTCAATCTCGTACAGTCATCACTCCATTTCACTAAATAACGAATCCGTTTTCAAACTAAATTGAACGTAATATAGTCCCCTGTCAGTAATAAGAAGATTAAAAGATATATACGTCCTATTTCAAGCTGTTCCGTGGAAATTGGTGCAAAATAATCCTTTCCTTTACTAACTCTAATCGGTCTGATGTTGATAATCTTCTGCCAATGTTAATTACTTTATAGCACCTGTAAAACTTCCTTGCATTTCCTTTATTCATCATCATCATTGGCTCGACAGCCCTTTCTGGGTCTTGGCCTGTTCCAGGATTCTTCTCCAGTTTTTTCTCCAGTTTTTTATTTTTAAGGTTTTTATATCATTTTCTATTTGTTCTAAATATCTCAGCTTCGGTCTTCCTCTTGTTCTTTTTCCTACTGGCATCTGTTTGAATATTTTGTTTGGTATTTCGCCTTCTTCCATTCTTTCTACATGTCCCATCCAACGCAGCCGTCCTATTTTAATGAATATTATGGTATCTGGATCCTGGTATATTTCGTATAGTTCAAAGTTGTACCTTCTTCGCCAAATTACATTTTCTTTTGTGCCCTTATATATGTGTCGCAAGATTTTTCTTTCAAAGGTGGCTAGCAATATTTCCTCTCTTTTAGTGAGTGTCCAGGTTTCTGAGCCGTATGTGAGTACCGGTCTTATTAGGGTTTTGTATATTTGGCATTTTGTTTTCCTTGCGACGTTGTCTGATCTTAGTTGCCGAATTAAGCCATGGTAACTTTTATTGGCAATAAATACTCGCCTCTTCACTTCCTCTGCTACGTTATTATCAGATGTGACTAGGGATCCCAAGTATGTAAAGTTTTTTACCCCCTCAATGTTGTATTCTCCTATTGTTATATTTTGTGGCTGCCTTATTTCTGTGTTTTTACTTACCTGCATATATTTTGTTTTGTTCTGGTTGATTTTCAGGCCACTATTTTGTGCAGCTCGTTCTATTTGATTGAATGCCTCTATCATTTCTCTTCTTGATCTTGCGATTATGTCAACATCATCTGCAAATGCTAGTATTTGCACGCTTTTATTAATTATTGTTCCTCGAGTATTGACTGTTGTGTCCCTCATTATTTTCTCGAGTACAATGTTAAACAAGATGCATGACAGAGCGTCTCCCTGGCGTAGTCCCTTTTTCACATCTATTGTTTCCGTTAGTTCGTTTTGTATCCGGATTTTACTTTCTACTTTTAGAGATTCTTTTATCAGTTCTATTAGTTGTGTTGGTATATTAAATTCTTTCATTGCTTTTATTAAGAATTCTCGGTTTATATTGTCATATGCGCTTTCGAAGTCTATGAAGAGATGATGTGTGTGGATGTTATGTTCACTTGTTTTTTCAAGGATCTGTCGCAGAACAAATATCTGGTCTATTGTTGACTTCTGTCTACAGAAGCCACTTTGGTACCTGCCAACTATTTTTTCAGCGTGTGGTCTAAGTCTTTCATAAATGACGTTGGACATTATTTTGTATGCTGCATTCAGCAGCGTGATTCCACGGTAGTTTCCACATTCTAACCGTTTCCTTTTTTTTCCTTTTTCCTTTTTTCCTTTCCTTTCCATTCCTTTATTCACTCTTTCTAATAATAGTTAAAATTCATCAAGGAATAATTTTTCTGTGATTTACATAGGGGAGTCAATATAGATTTTGACTTAGGAAAAAATCAAACAAGATAAAACTTTTTGTAATTTGATTAAGGAATGTTTATTAAACAACATATCAAAAAGTTCTTCTCCAGAAGTAGGTGATTCATTTTTTATTAAACAAATGAACTGCGAAATTAGTTGTTTTTTTTAAATAATTCTGAAAATATAAACCTTAGCAAAAAACTGACTGGACCACTGAAAAATTCAGAAAATTTTACAAAAAAACCTTATATACAGATGTTTCTAAAATTAAATCTATTAGCCCAGTAAATGAACGGGGAGTTTTCAGGGCCAACTCCTAATTGCATGAAAATATGGATTTAGGTTCTAGTTACGCTCCACTTCAAAGTTAAATTTGTGCCGTTGGTTGATTTTACTTGGGGGGTGACAGTCACCCCTTCTCGGGGATGAAAAACATACTATCAAGATAAGCCCGGGAAAATCATAAATTCACTGATTATAAGCAACTTTTGTTCTATAGTGTTTTTTATGTAAGACAATATTTTTTCAGTTATTTGCTATTGAAAATGTTTATTTTTCGTCCAAAAAAACTACGTTTTTAGACGGTTTTTCAAAATAACCCAAAAAGTAAATATTTTATCGAAAAAAATTTTTTAGCAAAAATGAAGCTTAGAAAAAAATGAAAAGAGTAATGTATTCGTCAAGTCTATAGATGTAGCAAATACAAATTTGCAGCTCATGAAAAATACGTTTTTATTCGTCCAATTCCAAATCGAATATTTCATGGTGAAATAACCAAAAAATAAAGCACTTTTCGGGAAAAACTCATTTAAACTTTTTAGTGTTTAAAAAATCTTTATATTACTTGTTTATAAAAGTTTCTAGCATTAAAAATAAGCGAGTTACGCTGAAAATAAAGTTCGTCCCCTTTTTTCGGCAAAAGAAATCATGAAAATCTCCCCGTGTTTAGCTCCCCAAATGAAATTAATCGTTACCGCTTTACAAACAATTTACTTTACTTATCTTTAATTTATATGATCTGTCAGTTTCAGCGGTTTATAGTGCTTATTTTTGAAAGGGTTATAGTTGAAAGGTATTGAAGGAGTCACTATTCACGTGTCACGTGTATGCAAACTTTGAACAGCCATAAGGGGTTATCCATAAACTACGTCGTTGAGAAGAGGGAGGGGGGCTTGCTTATTACGACGGAGTACGACAAGGGGAGGGGGTATGAGTGCCCAGTCGACGTCGTTTAATAGATTGGTATATTTAAATTTGTCGCTATTGTGTCTATAAAAATAATTTTTTACTAGCTTCTACCAGCATTAAAATACCAGATATTCATATAAAAACGTATAGTTTTTGATATGAAATTGAAAATAAAACAAAACGTTTACGAATAAATATACCTTTGTTAAAATTAAAAAGAATAATGCTATTATAGATACTTTTATCGCATAATTTTCATTTCGTTTTTATCAGTCACGGCGTTAAAATAATATGAGGTAGCACTTTTGTACAGGACAACAAACAATAAGACATTCTTCTTTGGGTTTAAACAATCGCTTCTATATACAGAACAACGTCTGGAAGCAAAAAATATTAAATTGTTAGTTCATTTATGGGCTGCATACTGTGTGTGAAACAACAGTTCTAAAAGAACGAATAGAAATAAAATATTGTTTTCTATTTAGTTAGTAAGTCCTATTTATACTTTAGAAGAAATGGCATCGAAATCAAAACAAAATAAATATAAAGATTTATATGATGCAGTTAAGAAAGCATACCCCGCAAAATCTTAGTCCAATGCTATTTAAATGCATTCATTTTTTTCGAATACTAAGAAAACTAATAAATATTTTTGAAAAATTTAAACGCAGATTGAAAGACTGCATTATTGCCCAGGGGCAAAAGTTCCTGAAAACATTTATAATGTTTATTTTATTAAGCTACAGGGCTGAAAAAAAGAGAACATTTTGTCTGATTTTTCATTTCAAATATTTCATTCAAAAGAAACCTTTTGTTTATTCTAAGGGACTTTCAACCCTCGGTAATAATGTAGTCTTTTATTCTGCGTTTAAATTTTTTAAACATATTTATTAGTTTTCCCAGGATTCGAAAAAAATTAATGCATTTAAATAGCATTGGACCAAGATTTTACGCCTACCGCCTCATATTTGATTAAAAAGGAAACAGAAATAATATTGAATTTTTTTAATCAATGAAAGGGGGGTCGTGAGTTGCAACGACGACGTCGACATGGGGGGTCGTCCCTAAACGACGAATTACGATGGGGGGGTATTAAAAAGTTCAAATTTTTTACGACGTAGTTTATGGATGCTACCTAAGCAATCTTGGAAGAGTTTTCTTAGCTGTTCTTGGAGTTTGTCTGTGCCGGCTTTCACTAATTCTGCAGGGATGTCACCAGGACCAGGGGATTTTCCATTTATCAGGGATTTGGTTACTTCTTCCATCTCTGATTTACTTATTTTATATAAGTCATTAATGCCATATACTCCTAGTATGGCTATTCTGCTTCCTTTTATCGTGATGTTCATTTTTATAAACCTCTGATTAATTGCTTCCCAAGAGGTTATATATCTTCTTAAAGTTTTGCGAATAACAATAGCAACTCCTTGTTGTGCTCTTTGGTCTTTAGTTACTCCACTATAGAACATGTCAGAGTGACCCCACTTTTCGGAACCACTACTCTACTTTTTAGTTTCCGTAAGCACCGCGATATCTATCTCTGCATTTTTAAGTTTATATAAGCAATATAAGCAATACACATTACACATACATTTAAAGTAAATGGTAAAGTGGTAACGATTCATTTTATTTAGGGTGCTAAATAAAGGAAGATTTTCACGAATTTTTACCAAAAAATAGGGGTCAACATTTTTGTCAGCTTAACTCGTTTATTTTTGATGCTAGAGACTTTTGTAAGAATTAAACATAAAGCTTTTTTTAAACACTTTAAAAAATGTTAAAAAGTTTTTCCCGAAAATTGCTTAATTTTTCGTTGATGTCACGTTGAAATATTCAACTTGGAATTAGACGAATAAGAACTTATTTTTCATGAGCTACAACTTTGCTTTTACTCGGTTTATAGACTTTACTCACACCATTTTTTTCACTTTTATATAAGCCACACTTTTTTTTACCAATCCAGTGACAATAACTTGTAAAATCATAATTTTAGAACTTAACAAAATTATTTGTGAGTCTAATAAATAAAACCCTACAAATAAAACTCTTAAACCTACATAAAATATTTTTGAAAATTTAAAATTTAAAATCTTGTTGGTAGATCGCTTGGAGTGTGGCGCTTTAGCCTTCTGTTTGCCTGGGGTCTCATTAGGCTGTTGGGGTGGTTTTGTAGTCGTGTGTCGTATTTTTGGGCGTAACTGGCAATTTCTTCTTTGACAGTCTTCATTTGAAGATTACGATTGATATATTCATTGGGCATGTACCACGGTGCATTTCTGATAATGCGGAAGGTCTTCGATTGGAATCTCTCCAGGATGTCGATATTGGATCTCGACGCAAATCCCCACAATTGGATACCATAGCTCCATATTGGCTTAATGACTGCCTTGTATACTAAAATTTTATTGTACAAATTTAGTTGCGACCTTTTTCCTATCAGCCAGTACATTTTATTGAGTTTCACACCGAACTGTTTTCTTTTCGTGAATATGTGTTCCTTCCACGTTAATCTGCGGTCCAAATGCATACCTAGGTATTTTACATCATTCGTTTGTTGTAGTTCTTGATTATTTATTGAGACGGTTGGGCACGTACCTTTTCGATTAGTGAACGTTATATATACTGACTTGCTTTCGTTTATTTTAATTCGCCATGTTTGTAGCCAGATCTTTATTCTATCGAGATTTGTCTGGAGAAGTTGCGAGGCGATTTACGGGTTTGAGTGAGCTGCAAAGATTGCTGTGTCATCTGCATATGTGACTGTGATGATGTTTTGGCTTGTAGGAAGATCTGCTGCGTAGAGTAGGTAGAGAAGGTCCAAGGACACTAACCTGAGGTACTCCAGCTTTGTTTGGATATAAGTTAGTACACTAATCTTTTACTTTTACAAGGAAATGGCGGTCGCAGAGATAGGAATTGAGGATTACAAAGTAGTAGTTAGTTCACTGAACAAGTTCTTAGTAGTTAGTTCACAAGTAGTTACATCACTGAAAGTAGACTGATAGGTCTGTAGGACTTAACTCTTTCTACAGGAATGCCTGGTTTGGGTATTAAGATGATTTGTGCCACTTTCCACAAAAGTGGATAGTAGCCAGTTATTAAGATCTGTGTCAAAAAATCTGTGCGTTAAAAATCTGTGTCAAATATTGCGAACCCTGGGGAATTTTTCGGATTCAGATCTGTTTGGATTTTGTTGAAAACTTGTTTGGCTGTGAATTTCTCCAACGGTGCTTCTAGTTGAGATGGATATTCTAAATACAACTGAACATTATCTTCTGCATCAGGGTTGTTGTTTTGGCTATGTGGTTGGAACACTTCCTCCAGGTATTTGGCAAAGACTGTAGCTTTTTCGTTCTTACTTTTAGCCCATCGTCCGTTACTGGCCCGGATAGGTGGATTAGAGGGTTGTGGTCTCTTAATCTTCGGTGTTACCTTTTTTTAAGAACCAGTGCTTTAAAGTGACATTTTAAAGGCTCCTATGGAGTGCTAAAATTTCCATTTTTAACACGTTTGTAGAAAAAATGCATTTAATAATAAACTTCAACAATAACAAAAGTTCTACAAAAAATTTTTTTGAGTTCTTATACAGTATATCTGCGTAACTTGGAACCTATAGATAACTTTTTTATTATCAGTTTTACAAAAAAAAGTTATTCTTTATAAATTACTGTGCATCGTATTGAATCCAAGATTCAGCCATCAGTGGTATGTAAAAAAATATGAACTTCTCTCAAAAGTAAAGTAGATTTATATTGCACAATGGAAAATTGTTATTAAGAAAACTTGTTTGGAATTAAAAACTATGTTTTAGTGTTCAATAACATCCTTCTAATTGAAATATTGTGAACTATAAAGGCACGTAACTCTTAAGCGAAATTAATATTTTTACATACCTACCTCGTATAAAACTGAAAAAGTTTGATATCTAATGGTTGTGTCTTAGACTTTAGACCAGGTAGAGAATTTTATGAAGAACAACTTTTTTCGTGAAATTGATAATAAAATAGTTATCATAATTGTAATAAAATAATGGATGGGTATCCGTAATTTGAGAAAAATTCTTTTTTTTTCAAGTACGATGTAATAATTGTATATTAAAACATAGTTTTTAATTCTAAACACATTTTCATAATAACAATTTTTGATATTCTGAAATAAAAAGGAAACTTTACTTTTACTCCTTAACGAAATTAATATTTTTGACATACCTCGTATAACATTGATAAAATTTGATATCTGATAGTTGAGTTTTAGATTTTAGATTATGAAGAACATTTTATGGAGAATAAAATTTTTTCGTAAAATTGATAATAAAAAAGTTTCCCATAATAAGGTTCCTAGATACGCGTACGCAGACATTACTGTATAAGAGCTTCTGTATACAAATTTTCAAATTTTAATGCCGTATTCGGATTCAGCATAATCAAAAACAAAATAAAAACATATTTGGTCAAAGTAAAATGATAAATTCAACGATATTTTTAAAATTGTTTTTACAAAACAAAAATTGTTATTGTTTAAACAATTAATAAACAATTATCGGCAAAGTCTGTGAGTAGAACTTTTTACTTTAACATGTATATAAATTAAGAAAAAAAGTTTTAGAAAAATATAAGCTGGTTTGAATTTTTCCGAAACAATTCATGTTTTCGTTCTATATTGACTACCCTAAAATAGATACTAAAAAATTTAAATATGTATATCAATGAAGCTACTAGTGTATACTATACTTTTTCTTCTCTAATTTAGTGAATTGCTTCACCCTTGCAGAGATCTTTGCTTCACCCTGCCTGGTATCAATTTATTTGTATGGATTTTTGTGTACACTTCTGATTAAGTTTTTGCTACTGCTACTTTCGCTTTCTTTTTGACGATTTTATTGTTTTAGAGATCTGTGTACCATCTACTTTTTTAACACTTTTTACATATTTGTATATTTTACTTTATTTCTCGTGAATTTCGTTTGACCAACGTGGTTTAAATTAAAGTTAACATCAACAAAATACATATTTTACAAAAATGTGCCTAATTTAATTAGCAGACTATAAGCAAAAAATTAAAATTACATGAAAGTTCCGAAGAAGGCAAAATATACATCAACAATGACAAGAGGAAAAGAGAGACAGAGAAATAAAAAAATCAATATGATGTTACTGAGAAAAAGATAGCATAGTAATGACATCATAGTTGGTGTGAATATATTTTAGGCAAATAATAAACAATCAAAATGGGACAAGAAAATATGGACAAATCCAAAAACTGAACAACAGTAGAGTAAAAATGACGATGAAGGTTGCAACGAACAAGGACACGAATAATAAGGCAAAGATCAGAATGAAAACATAAATAATTATATAAGTACATAAAAAGAAAGAGACCGAACAATGACAAGAGGGACCAAAAAACCCACATACCCCATAGTAACTACAGACAAGAAGATCAGAAATGTGAAAAAATGAAACCAAAAGATATGAAAGTACTCGGAGGATAGACAATAGAAATGTGGAGTCTAAGAGGAACCAATGGAGAATGAAAGGGGTAACAGTGGAAAAACAATCGAACTCGTGGAAGAACATTGGAAGGTTAAAATAGACATACCAGACACAACAGAGACAAAAAGTTAAAAAGTCCATTCGCATTCCCGGTAGTTTCGCTTAAATAAGGCGGTCTGTTGATATTTGGTTTAGAGTTGTAAGTGCATAGCTCCACCGATGACGCCTGAAAGGCAGAAATATCTATCTGGAGATGGTGGTATAAGTCTGATTCAAATAAAAACATTAAGTGCCTTTCCCCCTTGCTTATCTTTACTCAGATTTTTGAGTACTTGAAGCTCCCTTTCTAGGGAGTACCAAAAAAAAAAAAAAACAAAAAAAGAAAGTATGGTATAGTTAGACCCAAACCCAGACATCCAAATTGAAAGTTATCCTCCAACACCAAATTGTTCTATATGGTCCATATAATGCTCAGAAAAATGTCACACCATTTTGACCGTCGGGTTTGGGTGGGAGAGGGGGGAAATTTCTGCAAATTCGTAGTTTTTTACGTTTTTCGTCAATATTTCTAAAACTAAGCGGTTTAGCATGAACAACCTTCTGCACAAAATTGTTCTACATTAAATTTGAAATAAAAAAGGCCCTATGCATAACCCTTCTAAAATGAACGGTTCCAAAGGTACGGAGGCAGTATAGTATAATTGGTCCAAAAAAAGACCTAACACAGACATCCAAATTAAAAGTTTTCCTTCAACACCAAATTGTTCTATATGGTCCACATATTGTTCAGTAAAAAGTTACACCATTTTGAGCGTCCGGTTTGGGGGGGAGATGGGGGAGAAGTCGGTAAATTAGTAGTTTTTTTTTACGTTTTTCGTAAATATTTCTAAAGCTATGATTTAGCTTAAGGAATGTTCAATAGAAAAATGTTCTACATAAAATTTAAAACAAAAAAGGTTGTATACATAATTGTTATAAAATCAACGGTTCCAGAGTTACGGAGGGTGAAAGGTGGAGGTTTTCGATACTTTTTATATTTACCGATTTCTCCCCCCTCTCCCCCCAAACCCGACGTTCAAAATGGTGTGACGTTTTTCTGAACATTATATGGACCATATAGAACAATTTGGTGTTGGAGGATAACTTTCACTTTGGATGTCTGGGTTTTTGGTATAGTTATATCATAAATATTGCCCAAAAAATATAAAAAGTATCGAAAACCTCGACTTTTCACCCTCCGGAACTCTGGAACCGTTGATTTTATAACAATTATGTATAGAACATTTTTTGTTTTAAATTTCATGTAGAACATTTTTTTATATAACATTGTTTACGCTAAAGCATAGTTTTAGAAATATTGACGAAAAACGTAAAAAAACTACTAATTTACCGGTTTCTCTCCCATCTCCCTCTCAAACCGGACGCTCAAAATGGTGTAACTTTTTATTGAACAATATGTGGACCATATAGAACATTTTGGTGTTGGAGGAAAACTTTTGCTTTGGATGTTTGGGTTAGGCCTTTTTTTGGACCAGTTACACTATACTACCTCCCTAACTTTGGAACCATTCATTTTAGAAAGATTATGCAAAAGACCTTTTTTTTAGAATTTAATGTAGAACAATTTTGTATAGAGGGTTGTTCATGCTAAACCGCATAGTTTTAGAAATATTGGCGAAAAACTTAAAAAACTACGAATTTACCGATTTCTCCCCCTCTCCCTCCCAAACCCGACGCTCAAAATGGTGTGACTTTTTTCTGGAAATTGTGTGGACCATATAGAACAATTTGGTGTTGAAGGATAACTTTCACTTTGGATGTCTGGGTTATGCCATCTTTTAGATCAACTATACTATACTATTCGGCTCTTTTCCTAGACGAAAAAAAAGTAGATACGTGACCGTTGTCCTTTGTGTTTTCTTCTATATTCGTCCTCTCCGTGCTTATAAATTGTTAAAGCATGAGATTCAGGATGCGACCAGAAAGCAGTTTCTTTTGAAGAAGAGTCTTACATTTAAAATATTGTTTATTATTTCATTTCAATTTTTTTAATTGTTTTATTACTGTAGACTTTGTATCTAAGACTTTTCGTTTTCCTGTTTTTTTTTTGTAAAAAACCCAATTGACCATTTTGTGATTCTCAGAAAAATACCCCAAACAGAAAGGGCAAGTGAAGGTGTAGGCTGTGTAGTTCTAAAATAGTAAATATTATTCAAAATGTGATATAGAAGGGATTCTTTGTTTAACTTCGTTGTTTTATAGGACCAAATGATAACGAAAAAGCAAACATAAAAGATATTTTTCCGTGAAATAGATAGCAGAGAGAGTTGAATGAAACTATCTCAAAAAGCCAAAAACGAATTAACCGAATTCGAAATGAAGTAATAAAGCGCCTTAACACGTTGGCTGCCGTGAGACAAAGTATTGTTTCTCATGTTGTTGTAAGTAACAGCCGCGTGACAAATCGTAGTTGTCTCAAAAGCATAGAAACGGGAGACTCGTGGCCGTAGGGACCCACTTTTTTTAACATTATGGCAGCCAACGTGTTAAGCCAGCTCACCCCGATGCCGTTAGACTAGCAAGAGCAGGAGCCATGGTCCTAATAAAGGATGGCATTAAACACCATTTGGCTAACAAAGTAGAAAAACATACCTCCAAGCAGTCAGCTTAGTCATAGAGGATTGGATAGAGTCAATAGCGGTTTCGACTGCCTACTGCCCTCCTAATTATCCACCTAACAAATAAACATTCACCAACTTTTTCAAAAGTCTTGGCAATAGATTTCTAGCAGGGGGTGACTACAATCCTAAACATACCAGCTGGAAATTTCGGTTACAGAACCCATTAGACGCAGAATACTCCATCAAGTAAAACAGGAATTAAAACTAGAACATTTATCTGCATATCGACCAACATACTGGAAGATTATCGAAAAATACATGGCTGCCTACATTTCTTCATTACAAAAGGTTTTGCACGAGGATACCTAGACATACAGTAAAATTTTGATATTGCCTCTGATCATACACTAGTAATTGCTACAAGTTCGATAGTATTAAAAGAAAAACCAATAACCTTATGCAATAACAAAACTGACTAGGATCTGTTCCGGGACAAAATTGAAAAAAGGTAAACCTAGCTATATCCTTAAAGAGTGCAAAAGAACTCGAAGATGCAGTGGGGTACTTCAGAACACTGGCCCAAGGGGCTGCATTGAAATGAACCCCGACAACAACACCAAAGCAAAAACAAGTAAAATGCCCCTTAAATGTCAGAGAGATGATTAACGAAAAGAGATGACTAAGAAATACATGGCAAAGAGAAAGGCATCCAGATGATAGACGAAGATACAATGGAGCTGCAAGACAGCTAAAAGAAACACTTAACAGACTTAAAAAGAAATCATTCACAGAATATCTACAAAACTTATCACCATAAGCCGATACTAACTATGGTCTCTGGAAAGCCACCAAACACCTAAAACATCCATGAGATCAAATCCCACCAATTAGAAAATCTAATGGTACCTGGGCTAAAACAGATGGAGAAAAGGTAGAAGTTTTCGGTGGATATTTGAAAGAAGTCTTTCAACCGTTACCACCTGCAAATATAATTAATGACGGCGAAATATATGTATTCCTTGAGGAAAACGAGCATCAAATGGAGCCTATTAAAAACTTTACAATACATGAAACTTAAGACGTTATAAAAATCACTTCGACCCAAAGAAGGCAACTGGATATGACCTGGTTGCCGGCCAAATATTAAAGAACTCCCGAGAAAAGCGGTCGTTATGTTGAAGCAACTATTTAACGTATTTCTAAGACTGAAATACTTCCCTGCACAATGGAAGGTAGCAGGAATCATATTAATTCATAAACAGGGAAAAGAGCCAAGTGAACCTAGCCCCTATCGACCAATCAGTTTACTACCAGTCTTGTCAAACATAATGAAAAAGTTACTGATGAAGAAACTGATGGAAACTGTTGCAGCAAAAAGCTTAATCCCAGACTATCAATTTGGGTTTAGTCAGAAACACTCGACAGCGGAACAAGTGCATCGTGTTGTTAATACAATTATCAAAGCATTCGAAGATAAAAGCTACTGTGAATCAGCTGATTTGAATGTGAGCAAAGCCTTTGACAAGCTGTGGATGAGGGACTCCTTTACAGATAAAAAACCAGCTACCAACAGCAATATATTTGATTCTAAAATACTACTTAGAAGAACGATACTTCGGAGTCAGATATGAAAATAACGTAACTAAACTACGCATCATCAAATCAGGAGTCACACAAGGAAGTGTCTTAGGCCCAGTCTTATACATACTCTTCACGGCTGATGTGCCATGTACGGATGACACAGTCACCTCTACGTTTGCGGATGACACAGCTATATTAGCAGTAAACAGAAATCCTGAAGTAGCAGCGACAGCACTACAAACGAGTCTCAACAATATAGCAACGTGGGCAAAAAAATGGCGAATTACAATAAATGAAAGTAAATCTGCACACATAACATTCAAAGCCATGGTGAAATGCCAAGCATCACATTTAACAATGAACGAATACCTAAAACAGACAGCGTAAAATATTTGGGAATACACCTGGATTAACATCTAATCTGGCGTACCCACATATGAAAAAAAAAAGAAAGCAGCTGGATACTAAATGGAAATAGCTGTACTGGCTCCTTGGCAAAAAATCACAATTATTATTGCGGAACAAATCACTAGCGTACAATACCGTTCTCAAACCAGTATGGACTTATGGAATCCGGTTATGGGGGACAGCACCTAAATCGAACATTGCTATCATCGAGAGATTTCAGTCAAAAGCCCTGCGCAGTATACAGGGTGATTGATAAGTGGGATAAAGCTCAATAGATCCGCTATAGTAATAGATAGCAATAAAAGTTAATAATAAAAAAATATGAAAAAAATATTTTTAAGAAACGCTTTTCTTTAGTTACGAGAGAATAAAATTAAACATATTATAAAAAATCAACTAAAAAGCAAAAAATAAAAAAATTGAAAAAATCTAACACATTCGTCAAAGAAAAGCGTGGCGCGTCTTCATCGAATAAACAGTTTTCGCACCACGCTTTTCTTTAACGAATGTGTTAGATTTTTTCAAATTTTTTTATTTTTTTTTGGCTTTTTAGTTGATTTTATATAATATGTTTAATATTAGTCTATCGTAACTGGGGTGGCGATTGCTGGTTTATTACGCAAACGAATTTAAAGCGGACTGTAGGGAAATATTAACAAAAAATTTTACCTTATTTTAACTGGTAGGTCGAGAAGTCTTCAGTTATTAGTAAGGTGAAGGAAGGAGGGAGAAAGGGTTAATTTATTTTTTACTATAACTGAAACCGGCGTTTTTTGGCGACACTTGATAACTATGCGAAACGACTTAACAATTTGAGTTGTTCTTACTTACTGACGCTACTACTAGTTACTACTAACGAAAGGTAATTAAAGAGAAAACAAAAAAGTAGTACAATATCTGGGCAAGTAAATAGGCCAGGTACTTCGAATGAAATTTAATTTAATGAGGCCAAAACATCCTGCCCCCCCGAGTTTATTTTTAAAATAAACGAAAAATAACGAAAAATCAACGAAAACTAATTTAATTTTAATATGGTAAGTCTGCACATGAACCCATCACCCTAAACTAAAATTTTAACTATCAAATAAAATTTAAAAAAAAATCCTCTCTAGTTTATTGACTGGGTAGAGGACACAGTTTAACGACTGGGCGCATGTAACTACCGTGCTTGGTTCGCACTTTTACGATTCGAACAATCCCATCTTTTCCAGGATACAAAGTCTCTATGACTGCCAAAGGCCACTGTAAAGGTGGGATAGTTTCATTTTTTATTATAACTACCATTCCCTCTTTGGGAGGATTCGAGTTAGTGTTCCATTTTAAACGAGACTGCATAGAAGACAAATATTCTGAATGCCATCTTTTCCAATAATGTTGAACAATGCAATCTAGTAATTTATATCTTTTCAAAGTACTCATATTTTTATCAAGATCAATATCCATCGAGGGTAATGACACTAAAGGTTCTGTACATAAAAAATGCGATGGAGTCAGCGCGACTGGATTTTCAGGGTCGTTACCTTGAACACAAAGAGGACGCGAATTCAAAAGACACTCGATTTGTGTCAGAACAGTTCAAAATTCTTCGTAAGTAAGGATCTGATTCCCCACAACTCTACTTAAATGAAGTTTTACACTTTTTATATTGCTTTCCCAAATACCACCGAAGTGACTGCCATAAGGTACGTTCATTTTCCAAGAAATTTTGGTATTATTAAGTTCCTGTTGGAATGCATCTTTATAAGTTTTTGAAGTAGTTAATTGATATATTTCATCGAGGACTCTTTTGGTACCAACAAAATTTGTGCCATTATCTGAATATAAAACCTTACAATTTTCACGGCGAGATAAAAATCTTTTGAAAGCGGCTAAGAAACAATCTGTAGAGAGCGATGAGGCTAACTCAAGATGTATGGCTTTCGTACTTAGACAAACAAACAAACATACGTAAGCCTTTTGAGCTTTTACGCCACGATATTTTCTATAGTAATGGAAAACGCACCAGTATAATCTACACCAGTGTGTAAAAAGGCTTTTGCCTGATTGACTCTTACGGCGGGTAAGTCAGCCATCATAGGATAGGTAGGTTTAGGATTAAGACGAAAACAACGATTACATCTCCAAATTCTATTTCTGATGGCCTGACGACAAGATAGTATCCAATAGTTTGTTCTCAGAAGATTTTGCAACAAATACGCTCCAGCATGTAAATGCAATTTATGGAAATAATCTATTAACAAAATGGTTAAAGGATCGGCTTTGGGCAACAAAATCGGATGTTTTTGTTCAAAACTACATTGGGAGTTGGACAAACGTCCACCTACTCTAATTATTCCATTTTCAATAAATGGATTCAAACGACGTATGGAAGATTTTACAACGAGATTTTGAGAAAGGGCTTTATATTCTTCAGAAAAATGTTTTTGCTGGACAGCTCGAATTAATTCAATTTCTGCAATTTTTAAATCAAATAGAGATATCCGTTTATTTAAAGGCAATTTTCTAAGAAATCTCAATACGTATACTGTGGAATTTAAAAGTTTCGACCAACTGGAAAAATATTCAATAAGAGTATACAGCGGAGAAATTACACGAGTGACATTACCAAAGAAGGTTTGTGATCTATATTCAGAATCACAAATCATAATTTCCTGTCCGTTGACGGACTGAATAGGCCAATATTCTGGCTTCAACAGTAACCAATTTGGACCAGTAAACCATGTGGGATGGTTGACTAACGAAGAAGGAAACAAACCTCGAGAGGCGCAATAACAACATTTTGTGTGTGTGTGTGTGTGTGTGTGTGTGGAAAGAGATGGCATTAGACAAAGCGTCTTTTTGCCACAGAATTTTGTTATAGATATGTTTAAATTTTTATCTTAGAATCATTTATAAACTTGATTAAGATATTAAATATAGATTTGTCAGAATAAGATAAAAGATTGCTGATGCTAACTGGAAGGCTAATGTTAAGGTTAATTAAACCTAAATATAAGTTTTGAGTCTGATCCCTATGATTAAGACAATCCAAGAATACATGGTTCAGATCCCCGATGGACTCATAGTTACACGGACAGAAGGGAGTTTCATAGATTCCAATCCTATGTAGATGCTCTGGAAAAAGGCCATGGTTAAGTTTTAGCCGGGTTATTAATGAGGAATGTACTTTCTTATAATTGTAGTTAAAATGAGGTATACATTTGGGTAATAATGGGTGAATAGAAAAGTAATGATTTCTTGATGTCTGCTGAACATCTTCGTATTTGGACCTCCATCTTTCCCTGCCAACACTTCTGATAACAGAAAATAGGTCTTTGAAGTTGAAAATGTTTGTGATTTCTGGTATGTCGGATGTATTTTTTGCCATTCCGTCCACTATTTCGTTTCCAACCACTCCGCTATGTCCTTTAACCCACAGTAAAGTAACTGTTTTTTTAGTGGATTTTAGATTATGTAATGTTTTTTTGATATCAAGAATACTGGAGTTTTGGAAATTATCTAATGGATGGCTACAAATAGCTTGTAGTACTGCCTGAGAGTCTGAGACTACTACAACGTTCTCGCAATAATTAGAAGCACACCAAGTTAGTGCTTTCTATATGGCAGCAGCCTCGGCTGTAAAAATAGAACAGCAATCCGGAATTCGGTATTTTTCTGCATAATTGTTGTTTGAAACAAAAAATGCGAAACCAGTACTTTCATCTGTTTTTGATCCATCTGTATAAATTACTGTTAAATTTTTCCCTAATTTGTTTAATATGGATTTAAATATAAGATTTGTTAAAGTTGGCAAGTCTGAATAAGATGGCATTATAATGGTTGGTTTGTCTATCAGAACTTCAAAGTCATGTTCGAAAATAGGAAATTTTGGTAGCTGTGAAATATAAGGTTGGTAAAGATTCGTATCGATAAAAGATTCTGTAAGAGGAGGCGAATTTTTTATCCTCCAGTAAGAATTTGTTAAATTTTCTGTCGAAAGCAGACCTATTTTGTGAACCATAGTTGTATTAAACGTTCTGTATTTTATTAGACATTTGTTTGCTAATATTTGCCTACGTATGTATAAAGGTGGTTCTTGAGCTTCTGCTAGAACTGCATGACTTGGTGAGGACATCATAGCTCCTAGACAGATTTTTATAGATTTATATTGTATTCTGTCTAGTGTTAAAAGATTTGTTTTGCAAGTAGAACCATAAAGAATACAGCCATAATCTAGAATGGATCGTATGTAGGATCTATAGAACATTAAGGAAATATATTGGTCTGCACCCCAACTTTTTTTGGAAACGAAACGCAGAAGGTTAATTCCACGCTCTGACTTTTGTTTCACATATTTTATATGGCTAGACCACAAGAGTTTTTTATCTAGGATCATGCCCAGATACTTATACTCTTCTTCTAAGGGAAAAGCATAATCACCTATATGGCATTTGCCTCTGATTTTTTGTTTACGTCTTGTAAAACATACAATCGAAGACTTATCTTTTGATATGCTAAATCCCATGTTTTTAACCCACCTATCTATATTCCTAAAGTTACGTTTTAGATTAAACATACAATCATCGTAGGATTTATGGCTGGTATATAAATATATATCATCGGCATACTGTATTATTTTACATTTGTCATCTATCAGGTCATGCAGATCTGCAGTGTAAACATTAAATAACAAAGGGCTTAGAATTGAGCCTTGTGGAAGACCGTTATATAATATTCTTGGACCGTGTAATACATTATTATGGTCACGTAAATATATTTTTCTGTTAACATACAAATTTAATATATTTACAGATAATCTTTTATCGATACCACATGCCACCATTTTTGAATATAATATATCCAAATCAACCACGTCGTACGCACCCTTTAAATCTATAAACAAACATAGCATAAATTCGTTCTTTGAGAAGCAAAGTTGAATATCCGAAACTAAATGTATGAGAGCATCAATTGTGCCTCGACCTCTACGAAATCCATACTGTGAATAGGGAAAAACTGCTTTACTTTCTAAAAGATGTTCTACTCTCAATTTTATTAGTCTTTCAAGAGATTTTGTTACACATGATAATAAGGAGATGGGCCTATAAGATGATGGAAGTTCTGGATTTTTGTTGAATTTAAGTATAGGACATATGACTATATTTTTTAAAGTGTCGCAATATTCTTGTTTCAACCACCAATTATTAAAGATTTGTAAGAGAATGTGTTTAGCATTTAATGGCAATTTGTCCAATATTTTATAGGTAAAACCATCTAAACCAGGTGCTGTATTTCTGCTTTTTTTAAGAGCAAACTCTAGTTCTGAAAAAGTAAAAGGTTTTGACATGTGATCTATGTTAGTATTAAAACGAAAAATGTCTATGTTATTATCAGCAATATTACCTGGGGCAGATGAAGGTGCAAGTTGATCTAGTAATTTATTAATGAGATCTTCAGAAAGTTGTGGTTTCTTATTGTATTGATTATTGTTGGAAAATGATCTTACAGTTCTCCAAATTTTTGAGAGAGGAGTACTTTTGTTCAAGCTATTTAAGAAATGAATCCAGCTACATTTTTTTTTCATTTTAAATAACCGTCTGGTTTGGGCTGCAATGTTTTTATAAATTATGTAATTATTATAGTTACTTTGCATTCGGTATGCTTTTAAAGCTTCTGATCGTTTTTTTATTATATGTGTACATTCCTCATCCCACCAATAGGGCCTTGGGGTTGAAGGAGTAAAGGGTTTCTTTATGGGCATAGATTTAGAGGCGACAATGGAAATAGTTTGAAAAAGTTGAGCTGTCTGCTCATCGTTTGAAAGATCATCGGTTGTTGAAAAGGTAGAAAGTTGATTCTCTAAATATGTATGGAACAGTTTCCAGTCAGCGCGGGATTCATTCCATTTGGTTGATGGATTAATAAGAAAAGAAGAAGGATTAATTTTAAGTTCTATTTTAATAGGAAAATGATCGGATCCCAGTGTGTCAGAGTGTACTGACCAGTTTATACGGTTTGTTAATGTAGCTGATGTGATAGTCAAATCAACGGCAGACTGATTCCCACTTGGACCGATTCTAGTAGGTGTTCCGTCATTTTGAAAGACTAGTTAGTAGATAACCAAAGTTACTACGACTATCAGGATAGGGAAATCAATGTGTTAGAGAGAGAAGTACCTTTCCAATGAGTAAGAGTGAGATAGATGCTGACGTCACAAGGAATCTTCCATAATGGAATCTACCATAGTTATTTTCCGCTAGATGGCGCCACCAATTCACCCTTTTTATTCCAATCCGCCATTTTTATTCCCATTCACCATTTTTATTCCAATTCGTCATTTTTATTCCAATTCGCCATTTTTATTCCAATTTGCCTTGACACAGTCATTACGTCGAAGAAATCTACCATAGTTTAGCTATTAGCCGCTAGATGACTCTATTTTTAAATTAAAATAGTGAATAAATTAAAAACTGTGCTAGTCGCCACGCTCTTCTTCTTTTTGTCAACTGTCTATTCTTCTTCTTTTACATAATATGTTATTTAAGCCAGTCACGTGCAGAAATCTAAGCTCTACGTGTTGCATACTATATTTTATCTACGACCGATAATTTAGTATGCTTAAGCGATGGTGACATTACATCTGCATTGGTCTGATTGGAGATTGTGGTACGTTAAAGGTGTGGGGAGTATCGAATATGTTATTTAATCCATAAACTAACCGTTACGAGCTGCATACTATATTTTATCTACGACCATAAAATAAAGGTGTGGGGAGTATCGAATATGTTATTTAAACCAGTCACGTGTAGAAATCTAAGCTTTACGAGTTGCATACTATATTTTATCTACGACCGTAACATAATTTATGTTTAAGCGATGGAGAAAAATTAAACATCATGTCATAAAGGCATTAGATATGTATCTTTACTAAAACAAACTTGTTAGTAGCGTCATGTCTTTGAGTGAGTACAGACATAAAGTTGAACAGTTTCAAGATAAACTCATTGAGTTACAGAAAGATATTAAAGTATATCAGGATTTAAGAAAAATTATCAAACAATTAGAGAACCTACATATTAGCGATAGAACATATCCACTAGGACATATTCAACCATGGACGATAACACCACCAGCAGAAACATGAAAAATGAAATTAATAATATATTCGCATTGACATGTTTAATTTTAATGCCTGTATTTATCTTAATTTTAAAAATTATTTTAAAAAAAATTGTAAAGAGGATTTGACACGTAATATAAAAATTTATGAGTAAATAAGGAGTTTTAATTAAAAGTCAATAGTTGTTTATATATTTTTATTATAAAACATAATTATACAGGTAATATCGTATTACAAAACCATTGGCGTAGTCGATCCACATTTCTTTCGGTACATAAAAACACTCCATTGGCGTGACAGGGGTTTGCATCAGGAGCAAATTTACAAACGCAAGGCGTATAATCAAATTTGCAGACATCAATAATTGCAGGAAAAACTCCAATCATATTACATTTCTGTTGTAAAAATCTGCTTTTTTGTTCTCCTCGAACGTAAATGTAATCGGCAGCATACAATAACTTGGATTCTAGTATTTGATTTATTTTGGAATATTCCACATCACCATTGGAATACCGAATGCCATGCACGTTTTTCTCCAAGAAGAATACTGTCTTCTTATCTTGATTAGTTAATGAAGTAAACGGTTGCGGAGACGTAAATATGTAATGATGTCGTTTAAAACCAATTTCAATGCTGAGTTCCTTGGGTACAAACCATCCATCTACCATAAATCCCTGTATGTCAACTAGAGCAATCCTCATGATTAAGCGTGATGATTGATACTGAGTGACGTACTCTTTAAACCTACTTAAATAATATTTTTGATAACTTCTGTTAGAGGAAAGTATTCGAGTAGGCTGTCGTGAACAATTAAACAGTAGGCTCGAGTGCCTGCCGGAAAACCTTCATCTGCTTCGATTTCCAGTTTAACATCAACGGTTCCTGATCTGAATGACGTATCATCCTGCTTGGAACAGTCAAAAACAAATAAGGCATATTTCTTGAAAGCAGCATAATCTAAGATGGGATGTTTTGTTGAGGAAAGAGTATAACTAGGAAAGAATTCCGTATAGTTATAGTGAGCTATAGCATAGTCATTTTTTGCAAAATCCAATTGCATTCTCTCGTTAGGCCAGTATTCTCCATTAATAACCAATCGCACGCTGGACATTCTAATGTGATCAAATAACGTTGGATCAGCGTGTATGTCATCTCGTTTAGAAGTTTGAAAAGCCACAATGACATAGCGTGGGCGTTCAACAGATGAAGTTGTCTTTACACTCCATATCTCGCGTCGAGATCCTGACGTAAGTGAAGGTAGTTCATTGAGCTCCCATTTACGGAAAGGTATAGTTATCGGCACATTATTCTTAATCGGAGTCATTAATTCAATTTTCATATCATCATTGGGAAAGACATGCTTGACCTTGAGTTCCATGCTGGAAACGGTTAAAGATACTGTTGTTGTTGTTGTAGCATTAGGTTCTTTCACTAGAATACAGTCTCTATCATTGCGTGCTCGAACAAATCGAAACACTTGACGGCCATAGGTTAATTTATTGTAGTCGTTGAAAATGTTGAATATATGTTTTATCGGAATCAGTAGACTAAAGTTGTCTCCCGATATATGTGGATTATTCGGATAGTTCCATCCTGCAGTACTGAGAAACTTGGAATCTTCAGGAGTATAACATAACAAACTGCGAATAGTGCTAACTACACCTGGGTCTCTAACTATTTCCATATCATGTGAACTTTGGATATACGTACATGTATCAAACAAGAAAGCTCCAGCATTCGGTGCAAGAGAAACCACGCCATCACCTACTTTCTCTATACTTCCTTTAATTTCCAACAGCGTTTCGTGTATCCCAAAAAATGCATCTGATTGATTTATGATAAATTCGACAACGTCACTATTATTAAATGATTTGATGTATGGTGTATATGTCCGAAATTCTTCTTTTCTAATAGTATTATCGAACAGAGGTTTTTGGTAAAGATCGAAAATATGAGGTTGAGGCTCCTGCTGTTGAACCCCCCGTCGAATGTATTGACGTTTTGACATCTTTCAGCTTTAATCCAATGGCAACAAGAAAGGCTTTATTGGCGGCAGACACGTCACGTCGCATGCAGGATCTGTGTGAGACTAATGGATATTGACTTGAGTTTTGTTTTATAATTAAACCCATTTATATCGTTTCCTTAAAATCCAAATGGAGCGTACTTTTCTCTCCTCTAAAATTGACAGGTCTTAATTCCTGATCGACTATACTAACAGTAATTTTGGTAATTTCACGTATACTGCTGCTTATTGGTATGTATATAGGGTTATGAGGACGTTCATCAATAGAAAAACCTGGATCAACATTTATCGGAAAATGCAGAATGGTGTGTACAGGTCTGTCTTCGTAGAAGGCTCCTTCAGTAATGTTGCATTCAAATAGTAGACTTGATACTTTTATAATATTTACAGGTTGGTCTGAAGAATGCATTTTTCCTGATTTTAACACTCTATTTGAGGAGAAACCCAATAATTTACCAAGACTATCTTCTTTCTCGAAAGTAATGGTATGATCTTGACAGAAAATTTCACATTTAAGCGTATTGTTGTTCGGTCTTAAAGTGAACTCCTGAACCGAATTGTATATACCCATTAATTTATTTCGAATGTATGCTTCGATATCGGTAATTTCATACGATCCTGATGGAATTTCGATATAACGCAACTTTGTACGATCATTCTGCTCATAGAAATAAAACTTTTCACCATCAATGTTTGGAATTGAATTAAATGTATGAAATCCCAACACTGCTACATAATACTGCCGTAGCGGATCAAGCACAAGAGGCACTTGAGGAGTAAACGAAAACTCGTTTGTAGTACTTGTTAGGGTCAATAATCGAGACATGACTGATAGGAGGTAAAAGGTGCAGTAAGTTAAATACCAAAATATGTTAAATATTTCTTTATTTTTATTAGAATAATGTTACATGTTTTTCTTGTTTTATTTATATTTTGTTCATAATACGGTATTCTACAAAATACACATACACTTTCCATCGTCCCACAAACATCGCACCATACGTGTTTCTTATAGTCTTTCTTGCAAGGTAAATAATATTCTAGTGCATGGCGAATATCTTGTGGTAATTCATACCAGACATCAGCGCTTATATTTTCCATTATACAGAAACTTTAAGCACAAATGTCCACAGTTTATTTGGTTATAACTTTGATATTGATCGTTATTATAGGCAATTCTTCCACCATTCAAATAGGAAACTAGTTCTTGAGGTGGCTTCAAGCAACCATATGAATCAAAATACTCTATGTCTTTGTTTATCTTTCTGTAAGCTACCCAATGTGTACCAGGGTTTGTTGAAATGTCGAGATTAATTATAGCACATTCATGTTTACGAGGGTTACGAGGTAAATTATCTCTCATAAACACACCACGAAAATTTGGAATTTTAAGTAGTTTAACAAATTTATTCAAGTCCACATTGGTTAAAGGTCTATTAGGTAGCTTCAGCGGTAGTTTTTTGACTTTTTTAAATATAATCCAAAGCCTCCTTTAGCGTTTTTTCGAAGATATAATCCTTTGCCTAGATGTTCCATAGCTTTATTATGACGTTTGTCCTCTTCTAGTTTCTTTTGAGCATTCTTTGAATCAATTACAGTCTTTGCGATGGCACTTGCACCACCAGCCAAGCTACCAAGAGCTAATAAGCCTGCAAAGATGGGGATTAAAGGTAAAATACCACCAGATTTTGATTCGAATGGAATGATTCTTGGAACTCGTACATTTCTTTTCCCACCTATATTCTTCACGGCTGTTCTAGCTGCTGCAAGTGCAACTAGGGCTGATTTACGCAAATTTGGTGACGGAGGAGTTCGTTTCAACGTTCTGATAATTGGTTGTAGCACGTGTCGCTTAAATGAACCAACACCTTTACCACGTTTCATACCCATACCTAGTTTTCGTTTAACTTTCATTGCTGTAGTAGTCAACCAGGCAGTGGCTTTTTCACTCAAAGATGCGTCGTTTGCTGTAACTCGTTCCCACGCTTTGTTTTCCAATACCCAATCTGCTTTATGTCTATCTTTCAATGAATTACTATGAGAATATGCAATATCATGATCTCTCGCAGCTCGATCTAATGGATTTATCCCTGGATCTCCACGAGCTAGACGTTTCTGTAATTTAGTTCCAGGTCCTAGATACTGGTAACCAGGGGCATGCAATTCAAACGGTATATTGTTGATCAGAGAATTCAACACTCCTTCACCTTGAACGACTAACATTGAAATGAATCGCTTCTTGAAAAATTTCTTTATATAACCAAGCGAATAAAATACATCTTAATCACAATATGAAGGTCATTCAACAAGATAAGACACTAGCAGTGGAGAACTTGGATTTTGTCGATAACGTGACAAGAATCAGTAAACATGGTGTATTGCTACCACATTCTTTTCGTGCTATCGTATGTGGCCCAAGCGGATGTGGAAAAACGAATGCTATGCTGGCATTACTGTTTGATCTAAATGGCGCTAAATTCAAAAATGTTTACGTATATTCAAAATCGTTGTTTCAACCCAAGTATCAGTTTTTGAAGGAAGTGTTGGAATCTGTGAAAGAGGTTGGCTATTTTCCATTTAAAGACAATGATGCCGTAATAAGTCCTGGCGAAGCTAAACCAAACTCAGTATTCATATTTGATGACGTATCTACGGATCCACAACAAACAATACGTGAATATTACTGTATGGGAAGACATAAAGATATCGATTGTGCATACATATGTCAATCATACAGTCGAGCAGGCAAACAACTCCTGCGTGATAATGCCAACCTTATTGTATTGTTTAAACAGGATGAGCTCAATTTAAAACACGTCTTTGATGATCACGTCTCACCTGACATGACATTTGTTCAATTTAAAAAAATTTGTTCTGAATGTTGGCAGGATAAGTATGGCACGTTCGTAATTGTTAAGGATTTCGATATTTCTAACGGACGATATCGTTTAGGCTTCGACAAGTTTATAAAATTGTAGTTATGATCGAAATACACGCATTCCATAACAACATGTTGGACAAAGAGGTAGCTGCACGCAAGCGTAAAGTTGCTGAATTAGCTCGAGTCATTCGCAAAAAGTATTTGGCATTAAAGCTAGGTAGGACAGAACAAGACGATACGCTAAATAAACTCTTTGAACCCATAACTAAACCACTAAAAGATATTGCACAATCCTCACATCATGCTGCTAATAACAAGCTTAAACACGTCAAAAAGGAAGAGATGAAATCAGAAGAAGAGGTGAAAAAAGAAGATAGCGATGACGATGTATTTTCCGATACAGTATCAACGAATCATGAAAATGAAGATTTAAAACAATATAAAGAATTAAATAATACTGAAGTTCATCACAATTCCATAGGCCATCTTAAAGGTGCAACTGCAGAAAAATATCTTAATATTGTCAAACCGTTGTTTAAACCTAAAAAAGCAAAGAAGCAATCACCGAAAATTAAATCTACTAGATTAAAGAAACTGTCTCTCGAAGGTCAAGAGAAAGCGACTCGTTCACCACCGAAAACTCGGTCTACTACATCAAAGAAATCGCCTTTAGAAGTAGTAAAAGCAACTCGTTCATCATCGTCAGCAACTTCATCTACCTCCAAAGGATCAGGGTTCATCGATGCTTCTCATTTGATTTACAACGATAATCCTATTGAATATGTATATTGGGATGATCCAAATGAACTATGTGATAGACTCGAATTGTTGATTGCTTCCCAAGAAGCAGGAAACACATCCCATAGTAACGAAATTGTTGCCATTATCAACGAATTACGTGAAGCAGATATTATATATTAATGTTAGGTCAGATTAGACATCATTTCCAACATGAGTGTTGATAAGTTTGGTCGTCATCATTATCGTTCTAATGAACAAGCTATTCAAAAGCTGCGTGAAGGCTTCAAACAATCCATTTTAGATTTACAAAACCAGATACATGCAGTAAATAAGGATATTAAACGAGATCCTCCTGTAGCAGGTATACATCTTTCCAACAAGAAATATGTAGATGACCACATTGCAAATATAAAAAATTTTCTGCGAAAAGAGATTAACTTGATGCAAAAAGAATATAGTTCAAAAGATACTCAACTTGAACAAAAAATTTCTGACTTTCAAAACTCCATCGGTAAGATTGAAAGCAATTTTAATAAAAAAAATAATGAGTTATCTGATGAAAATAAACTGGCTGTCTTGAAAATATCTGATTTAACAAAAGAAATGAATGATTTACAAAAAGCAGTAAGTACCCAGAATGCAATAAAACAAGAATCTGTTGGAGAAAATACCGTGACAGTAAATAGGATTAACAAGGCATTGAATCTACAAAAAGCTACAGAAAATACCTTGACAGTAAATAAGACTAACAAGAGAATAAATCAAATGTTGTCCTGAAAAATAATTTCCCATCGAAAATACTTAATAAATCAAATGTAACCTACATTACAGAACGCAGTAGATAACATTACTTCATGGGACAATCGTCTTAAGTTTAAATTCGTAATGTCTAAAGAAAAACAACAATTGGTCAACGAATTACATAAACCAGCACGAAAAAATTATCCTCGTCGACGAACCGTCATTAAAGGTCTAGATGATTTATGGCAAATGGATATTGCTGAGATGAGATCCTATGCCAATCAAAATAAATCTTACAAGCTCATTCTTGTCGTAATTGACTGTTTTTCAAAATTTGTGTGGACTCGACCATTAAAGACAAAAACAGGGGAGGAAATAACAAAGACGTTTGCAGATATTTTAAGTCAAACTCGACGAGTTCCGAAAAATTTACAAACAGACCAAGGTACAGAATTTTTCAATTCCAAGTTTCAAAACCTCATAAGAAAGCATGGTATTAATCACTATAATACCTTTAGTGTTAAAAAAGCAGCCATATGTGAACGAATTATTCGAACATTGAAGGAAAAACTTTACAAGTATTTCAGTCTTAATGGTACTTACAAATGGATAGATATATTACCTCAAATTACAAAAGACTACAATAACACGAAACACAGCAAAATTCGACTTAGACCTATTGATGTTAATAAATCTAACGAAAAAGAAATCTTACGAAAATATTACACTCACTTGAAAATATCAGGTACAAGAAAATTGAAAGTTGGTGATATGGTGCGTATTAGTAAAAATAAACACCTTTTTGATAAGGGATATAAGCCAAATTGGACAACAGAACTATTTAAAATTACTGAAATTAAAATAACAAATCCCACAACATATTTGATTGAAGATATGACTGGAGCGCCTATTAGAGGAGGATTCTACGAAGAAGAATTACAGAAAACAAAAAATACTGACATTTACTTAATTGAAAAAGTATTGCACAGACGCGGAAATAAGATGTATGTTCAATGGCTGGGTCTCGATAGTAAACATAATAGTTGGATTAATAATAAAGATGTGGTTTAGTACTTTTTAATGCGAATGCAACCTTGAAGAGGAGGGACGCAATATAAAAGACCGCTCAGCAACCTCGCTCTCAGTTAGTTCACCTCGCTCCTCAACATGAGTTCTCAAGATAGTGGTTATAGTTCATCAAGTTCTATTGTGGTATTCGATGATTCATCAAGTGAAATCAATTATGGTGCCGAACTAGACCAAGTTTTAGCAAAATTCGAAGAAGCTGCGAAGAATGAACCATACTACTTGTTAGAAGCCTCATTTCCACTAGATAGTTACATAATTAAAGTTGGTCTATCTCCAGCTAGACAGTTTACGGCATCCGTCATTTTATGTCAACATACCATAAAAGAAGAATTATTCGACGGTCGAAGAATTAGTATAGACAAATTTGAGTGGAGTGACATAATTAACCTATTTTCACAAAAGATGAATGATTTTTTCTATGCAGACGAGTTTGATCCTGTCGAGTTTCAGTGTGGAGACTACTGCAAGATACGACAATTGGTGTTGGATTCAATCAAATTCCTTGTTATTGAAAAACATGGTGTGGAATACTATTTAGATGAAAATGATGTTACGCAAATTCTACAAGTACACCACAGTATAGTGACTCATCGCATATCGTTGTTGGAAAATTTAAATTTTCATGCATATTATACAAATATTGTATATTTTTTGCAACAGAATTTTTGTACAGATACTAGTTTATGTGGTCCGTTTGAAGCTATGACTGCGTTTTGTGAAATTTCTCCAGCAGATACTTTGTTAAGCCATGCTATGAGAGAATATGTATATTATTATAAAATTAAAGTTGTAAATGACTTGAATAACTTTATTTGTTAATAAATATTATATATTTAAACACTTGTGTTTTATTTTCGTAATATATTTACAAAAGGATAATGAAAAAATAATATTGTACAATAGTCATTTTATTAAATATTACTGAGGAAAAGTGATTGTGTCTTTTCAACAGCCATACATATTTTTAATATCCAAGTAAATGCCCTCAGCGTCTTAAAGCGATTATATTTTTGCTAAAAAATTAAGGTATATCACAATGCCCCCAGGGAAGCGTCTTAAAGGATTCTGGTATTAAATATCGTTTATCATCATAAGGACTTAGGGCCGTTTTTGTTTGCTCTATGCTGAATACTGAATGTTGATATGACCGAATACACCTTTGGTTTGTGCTTTTAATTTTGTATTCTTTTAAACAATTTTCAAAATCTTCAAATGTGATTATATTTTTGACTACATTATATTTTACACCTTTTGCTTTTTTGGTTATACCTAAATTTTGAATACCACAATCAATTTGTTCCTTGTTTAGTTTCAGTTTTAAACGTTCTCTCTCTTTTTCTCTCTCTTCATCAGTTGTTTGTAATTTAAATGTATACATTTTTGATCTTAGACCAATAAAATGTGTAATAATTTTTCCATTAGCTTCATCCTTCATTAGACCAGGGATTTTTTTATTTAACCGTTCTATCATGTACGGGTTATCTTCCGAATAGTCAGATGTATCGAATTTAGAGTTGTGTGCCTTTAAAACCTCCTTATATGCATCTAAACACTGTAATTCATATATAAAGCTATCTGTATCCATGTACAATAACATACAATTTTCTTCTCCCATCGTTGGAAGCATGAAGGAGTAATGAAAATCATACATACATAATTTTGATATGTCTAGGATTGCTGCACCTATATACAAAGGTTTATTAAAGCACACCACTGATTTGGTTAGTTCGATGGCCACTAGGTTTTCACTAAAGATAGTACGACTGTGAAACCGAATACTTGCAATCAAGTTTTTGGCTCCATACCTTCCATTCCAATTTTTACATATTTTTACAGTTCTATGCCTCCTTATATTCTCCATGGTCTTACCGAACACAGCATTGTTCATCATTTTATAGAGATTTTTCTCAAAACTGCTCTTAGATGCAGCCCGTAAGTTAGTATTTAACTCAATATAGGGTCGCAGCCATGCAGATTGATTAAATTTCAAAACTTTATGTATTTTAGTTAAAATTAATCCGTTAGATAAAGCCTGCTTTAAATTTCTATAATGAATAATATATTTTGACTTATTAAAAAGAGTTGGCAATAATTTTGGTAGTTTTGAACCGGGAGGAATGCGGTGTTCGGCAGCAAATGGAAAATCTTTATGTTTGTCGTGTAATTCACGTGGATACTCTAAGTCAACTTGAAAGAAATAGCCCTCCTTCGCAGCATTCGGAATTGACATAATATCAATATGACCCTTGGGAAGTTTAGTGGATTTAGATGCAACACCAAATTTGGTTACATCTTCAATCCACTTAAATCCTCCAAAAGGTAAATATTCACTCATAGCCCAACCATATAGATTATTTACATCTAAATACATGATGTACTTAGAGGGCTGTGTGGGGTCATATGTCGACATGTACTTATTGTTAGCTTCCGAAAATCGGTTACTACACACAGATATTCCGCCTCTTATGCCTTTTTCAATAAACAAAATCATATCCACATCTTTTAATAACTCTAATCTACATTTTGTATACCTTAGCATACAGTCCCATGTATAACCTGGTATGGTATAATACCACGCAGGATCTAAATGGTACGTATCCCTACATTTTTGTCTAAATTGTTCAAATACATCAGCCAGAAGCAAAATATCTGTTTTTAAGTACAAATCGCTATACTCTCCCAAATTTTTACATTCAAATGTAGACCAAACTTTCTGCGCATGAGCATACTTCTGTTCGCTAATATGTTCATCACATAATTTATTATAAAAATGACTAATTGTAGGTAAAGAAGTTTCCTCTAATTTTTCCAAACTATCAATATAATCATAGCAAAATACTCCTTTGCAAGTTAATAAGTTAAATGCATTATCATCTAAACTGTAAAATTCTTGTTTTAAAATCTTCTTCTCTGAAGTATCTAAAAGTGATGCTAATTCATCGAGTGAAGCTCCCATAAATCTCATAGTATCGATAAATCTTAGTCTAATTTTATGCTCATCTGAATGTAGAGTAAAAGAAATATATTTTTCTTTATTAATAGGAAGTAAGCTCAGGTGCCCATGTTTGCATAAATCGATAATCATGAAATGTGAGTCATATCCACTAAAATTATGAAAGGCTACTGGCACAACAAACACCTTTCTGAAGTTTAAATTGCATGCTTGGTGTGCAAATCCTCGTATCTCTCCGGTAAAATGATCATGATCTACCACAATTATATCTGTAGCTAAAAAGCGTTTCTCACAAATATGACAGGCAGTTGCCCCACTTGTACTAGGCTTTGTAACCATAGGTACAATCGATTTTATTTTAGAATTGACAAATTTGGATATTTCAGCCATTTCTTTTGCAAACCACTCCATGCAATTTTCACCTCTGTAGCTTCGAAAATATGATAAGCTGTCATCGTAAGCACATTTAAAGTAATAGCCTGCACTATAAGGTACATGCTTTTGGTATTTTGTTGTTTTGCTCAGTTTTACATTAGAATCTGTAAAATTATGTAACTGACATTCAAAATCAGCATATATAATAAAGGGAGTGGTTTGTTTGTATGTGAAATTTCTAAAAGCAACATCATCGTATTTGGGAACAGTCATTTTACATTTGTTTATGTCTCTGCAGAACTCTTCGTGCTCCGCAAGTTTATTCCCGCTGGAAAAATAATTCATGCAGCGATCACAAATATATTTTTTACTTTTGTTCTTGCTTAACTGAGAACTTACCAACCTAGACATATCTTTAATCCAGCAATAATGATATTTTATTTCAATATTTTCATCGTCACTAGGAGGAGCGTCGTAATCATTTAAATTTGGAAAATATTTATCCTGAATAAGAAGCAAATTTACATGTCTATCAAGCTTGTTTTGTGTAAGTCTAGCAGGTACTACTTCGTAAAATTGTTTTTCCTTAATTTGATTTAATTCCAAAGCATAAACATTCACTGATATAGTATTTATTTTTTCAAATTTTGTGATATGACTTAAAGGCATTGGAGCTTCTAAGTCCTCCGTTTTCAACGAAGTACTGTAATATGGATATGTCGACGTACGTTCTGTATTTATTTTAGCAGGATAAAGAGAGCTAATAATCGCCCAATAAAAACAATTTTGATCGTAATTTTTGATATTTATACATGCTTGACGCTTTTGAATTTGTTCAGGAAGTTTAATGTACGATGATCCGTTCCCAATTTCGACTTTATTGATGTTAACTTCTAATGAGATTACTTTAGAGAGAGCGGCACCTGAATCTTTTTCTGCAAATTCAGACATTTTTTTTAAAATTTTATCCTTAACATTTTGGCTAAACCAAATGTGTAAATCGGTTGAATAACTATCTATAATGACATTTTTAGTGTTAAAATGCATCAAATCTAAACTCTCACTATCACCTGTCTTTTTAATAAATTCCCCCCACAAAGTAGTGTTGACTTTAAGTATTCTATTAGATTTCAAAACAGTTTTAACTTTTTGTTTAAATACGGTAAAAGTATCATCCAAAAACGGTCCTACATCCTTATGATATAAATTTATTATAACCCCTGTCTTAATCCGGCTTGCAAAGCTTGAAACGACATTTTCCCATTTTACTCTATTACGTAATTTTGAATTAAGTCCTAGACCAACATGTCTATTAAAATTTAAAATTATTCTTCGAAAATGTTTAAAATGTCCTACGTTTGATTGTAATTTTCTAGCAGTTCCAATGGGTAATTTTTTAGCTTTAATTAAATTATTACATTTGCAAATATGTGCATTTAGTCGCTTTAACCACACTTTAGCATCATTTTGAGTAAATTTATCAAAAATTATTTTACGAAGTCTTTTAATAGTTAATAATAGATTATCGGACTGCTTAACTATTTCCTTAATCATTTCAATATTATATTGTATGGCTTATAAAAAAAACAAAATCACTTACCCTCTTTTTTATTCTAAGTTTCAACGATTTCGAATTTGGCTGCTGGATGTTCGTTTCCACTGCAATGGATGAAACCTTGCTTATTTCTTGCTAAATCCACCTAAAACAATAACAACTTGCTATACTAAAATTCACTCTCTTCGAAAAAATTGAAAAAAAAAAAAAATGCATTGCTAGTGCGATTTTAGAACCCGCTGTAGAAAACACAGAAAAAGAAAAAAAAAAAAAAAAAACATATCTAATAGGAGGCTCTCTAATAGAAATATGTTGTAAAATTTCGATACAAAAAACGTAATTCGAAGCAAAACTCTCAATAACAACTTGCTATACTAAAATTCACTCTCTTTGAAAATAGAACGAAAAAAATTGAGAAATAGAAAAAAAACCCGCTGCTTAAGTATTTTAATATATTGTATGTATGGCTTATAAAAAACAAAATCACTTACCCTCTTTTTTATTCTAAGTTTCAACGATTTCCAATTTGGCTGCTGGATGTTAGTTTCCACTGCAATGGATGAAACCTTGCTTATTTCTTGCTAAATCCACCTAAAACAATAATAACTTGCTATACACAACTTCACTCTCTTCGAAAATAAAATGAAAAAATCGAGAAAAAATGCATCTCTTGTGTGAGATTTATATAAAATATATCTAAACTGAAGGTCTCTAATAGAAAAAGTTTCAAAATTTTAAAGCAAATGTCTTAGAGTAATTCCATTGAGAAAATTATATATAGGTACATAAGTTACAAATAAGCAAAGATATATCTAATATGTATGAATAAAATCGGAATTACTAAAAAATTTGGGATTCTAACCTGCTGCAACTGGATAAAACAGAAGCCAAAAGACACATGGAAATGCTGTTGTCTGAACAAAAAGACAAAAATATATATCTAAAAGAAAAGACGAGATGGAGAATGTTAGCACAGAAAGGACTGGAGACGTTGGCTGAAAGAAGGAAGGCGGTGACAGCTGTAAAAATCCTATGATAGATAGAGGAAGGACTCTAATAGAAAGAATATTGCAAAATTTTTAAGCAAAAGTCTTTTAGTTTAATTAGAATAATTTGAAAAAATAGAGGATTTATCGAAATTTTGGATAGATTAAGGCTCAAAGATACATAGAATTCGACTAAAAAAATTACATATATCCAAAGTTACGAATATAAGCTAAAATCAGACTAAAATATGTTGTGAATATAAACAAAAAATCGAGAAATTAAGACTCTGCAATGCAAGACTCCATTCCCTCCGAAGTAATTCAAGCACTTAAAAAATAAAGACAGGAAATGCTGTTGTCAGAACAAAAAGACAAAAATATATATCTAAAAGAAAAGACGAGATGGAGAATATCAGAACAGAAAGGACTGGAGGCGTTGGCTGAAAGAAGGAAGGAGGGGACAGCCACGCTTTTTATATGGGTGCCCTGTACCAAAGCTCACACTCTAAATAACAGTATTTTGAATAAAATATTATTTGAAAAATATTTATTTCTTTTTATTATCAATATGAATGTCGTAACATGTGAATATCATCGTTATTTTTTAGAGCAAAGTTCCAAAGCCACGTTGGTTGAGTGATTTAAGGCTTTGTTAAATTGCATTGAAAATAAGTAAGTGTTAGACCATAGGTTCAAATCTCCTGCACTGCAAAGCTTTAAACCAGTCAACCAACTTGGCTTTTTTATTCCAAAGAAATAAAACATTTTTTTCTTATTTTTGTATATATCTTATTCCCATCACGTAACTAATTAGATCATTTTATTAAGAATTAAAAAAGAAAAAGAGCTGGTAACCACAATAAAATCGAATGCCTCTGACACATTGTAATAAAGAGCGAGAGATATAAATTGCTGCAACTCGTTTTCCATGCTTTTTATATAGGTTTATTTAGTAGAATTATGGAAGTTGGACAAAGCCAGACGAATGGAGAAGCAGTGTATTTACAAAAAAAGAGACAACAATGTACAAAGAGCAATACAACTATCACATATGGCCAATTGATATACGGATACGTGAAAATCAGTTCAGCTTCAGGAACAAAGAAGCAAACTCTCATATATAAGAAGCAAAAAATATCGAGAAATACTAGAAAAATAAAACAGAAAGAATGGCATATAAGGTACGAATATAAATAAAAAATCAGAATAAAGTAAAAATAGTACTCACCTTACTGCTATGTTGACTGTAATATACCATATGTACTTAACTGCCTCGAAAACTCGAATACACTATTTTCACTACTTTTCTCGTTTTTATATCAAAGTCCAGTAATTATATTGATGGGTCTTTAATTACTGTATTTTCTCCATCAATTAGTGTGACGTATTTTTTAAATTACCTTCTAATTGCTTTGCTATTAAGCAAAGTTTCTAATATTTTTCCATATATCATTTAGCTATTAAATAAAATTAAATAAAGTTTCTAATATATCTTTCCATATTAGCAGTGGCGTATCTACGGAGAGGTAAATTTCATTTTTCTGTGTCGTTTTATTCTGTTAAATAATCATGTGCACCAATAGGACTGAAAATACTGAAGCCTTTTTACATGCTGTTGTATTTGATTTTTTTATTGGACCAATAGGAGTTTGATTTTTTACTTGTGTGTATATATAATTTTCTCAATCGAATTACTCTAAAGGACTTTTGCTTTGAAAATTTGCAACCTTTTTCTATTAAATATCTTCCTTCTAGATTTTTTTTTTGTCTTTGTCATTTATAATGCACTCAATCGAAGTTCTTTTTCATATCGATGAATTCAATTTGTTTTAAGTATATGATTTTATTTGAGATCAGATTTAGAACTTACTTTATAACAAAAATACGTATTCTCCAACTGACTAGAACTCTAAATCTGCTTTGAAAATAATATGGGAAATATCGGTAGTTTGGACTTAGCGAACTGAACTACAAAAATTGGACTTAAAATCGCGAATTGGAATAAAATGGCGGCTAATAGCTGAACTATGGTAGATTTCTTCGACGCAATGTCAAGGAAAATTGGAATAAAAATAGCGAATTTGAATAAAAATACTGAAATGGAATAAAAATTGTAAATAAAAATACTGAATTGGTGGCGCCATCTAACGGATAATAGCTAAACTATGGTAGATTTCTTTGACGTAATGTCAAGGAAAATTGGATCAAAAATGGTGAATTTAAATAAAAATACTGAAATGGAATAAAAATGGCGAATTGGTGGCGCCATCTAGCGAATAATAGGTAAACTATGGTAGATTCCGTTGACGTAATGTCAAGGAAAATTGGATCAAAAATGGCGAATTTAAATAAAATTACTGTAATGGAATAAAAATGGCGAATTGGAATAAAAATGCAGAATTGGAATAAAAATGGCGGATTGGTGGCGCCATCTAGCTAAACTATGTGACGTCAGCATCTATCTCACTCTTACTCATTGGAAAGGTACTTCTCTCTCTAACACATTGATTTCCCTATCCTGATAGTCGTAGTAACTTTGGTTATCTACTCTAGTTCGAGAAAATCCATACTTTCGACTAAAGTTCTACCATTACGGTCATCCGGGATCGGACCCCACATGCAATGGTGGGCATTAAAATCACCACAAAAAACTGTTTTATTAAAATCAAATTGTTTGAATAAATGTATCCAATCTGTTTTATCTACTCTGATGTCAGGAGGTCTATATATAGACACAAAAGATATATTAATTTTATTAAGTAAGACTGCACACACTTCTATTCCACTATTAAAATTATAGTTAATATTTATTATTTGATAATCAGTGCTCTTTAATATGAAAATACCTACGCCACCATATCCGCTGTCACGACATTTTGAAACAAAATTATATCCTTTTAATTTAAAATCCATTTGGCTTTTCAACCAAGTTTCGGATAAAATAATAATATCTACATGAAAATTATTAATATAATTTACAAGATTATCCCTATTGCTAACTAAAGATCTACAATTCCATTGTAAAATATTTAATAATGATTGACTAGGCTGATTGTGTTTATCCATTTGGAAGTTAGTGACTGCTGTCATTAAGACTAGTCCCTATATTATCCGTTTCTGTGTTAGTACCTGTATCTTCTAGATTATTAGAAATAAGTTTTCTTAATTCATTTTCTAAATTGCATATGGGTTGAGATTGATTAGTAGTATCTATGAGTTGGTTTATATGAGATGTCACAAGTAATATAAGTTTCTCTTTATAGTCAATAAATTCGTCCCTGTAAGGATTAGGGATTATGGGATTAGATTTAGGGGTGGGTCTTTTGCTAGTTGAGGCAGAGGAATGGGGTAGAATTGGAGGAGAAATTGCTTTACGTTTATTAGCTGTATTTGTTGTGTTACTAAATCTTTTTGCCGGATTATTTAATGTGAAATTAGAGGTATTGTTAGTTGGGTTAGGTAAGCTTGGAAAATTAATAATGTTATTTAAAATAGCAAATCTATTATTAGTAGTTATTTTTGCGTAGTTCGGGTTGTTATGTAGTTGCTCTGCTTCTTTGAAATTTATATTTTCTGTTGCCATTATTGTCTTGATTTTTCTCTGTTTCTCGTATATTGGACACTTTCTTGACAACGAGGTGTGCTCGTTAGTTTTACAATATATGCATAGATTATTTCCACTACAATTTTCTTCTGTATGAGAAGTGTCTGTACATTTTTTACATTTACTCTCCTTGGATTTACATAATCCAGAGCTGTGTCCGTACATAAGACATTTGTAGCATTGGACCACTGGATGCACGTAAGGATCAACTACGAAGTTACATAAGTTAATTATTATGTTTTGGGGAACTTCATTGCCCAAAAATTCTACAATAATTATTTGTCTTGGTACTAATTGAGTAGTACCGTCGCTGTTGGTTATTTTTCTTTGCATTCTTTGTACATTCACCACCTGCTTTTCAGAAATGATTGCGTCTTTCAGGTAATCCTCCGAAAAGAACGTGTCAACCATTCTGACTACGCCCTTTCTGTGCGTGTAAAATTTAGGGATATATGCTATTAGATCGTTTTTAATTATCAATTCATGATTAATTAATTTATTTGCTGCAGAATAAGTTTTTAATATGACTTTTACCCTACTAATACCTACCGTTTTTATGTCTACTACATCATGTTTTATTAAAGGATCATTTAACAAAAAAGAACCGACCCTGATTGGAAATAATCTTCCAATACTAGAATTTTTATGTTCAATATAAACAAAGAATGGTGCCTTGTCATCAGATTTATACCTATTATCAAAATCGATTAAATTATTTACAGACCTGTTTTTATCCATATTAGTTTTTTTAGAGTTGTTTTGGTCAGGCGGTTCGCCAGAACCTATTGACTCTGCTTCCATATTTACCTAGTTTTTGTTGAAAAACTTTATGACTCTAATATATCAGTTTATTAGCACTAATTAAATAAATTCACAAAATATCACAATAGCAATTATTTTGAAAACACCGAAGACAATAATATTGGAGCGACCTTCACTCTATGATTGTCGAAACGATACTGATAACAACATTTTCCTTTCCAGGAACAAAAAACCAATACTGTGACGGAACCATCTTATGAATTGTAACAACTCTATTTTGAACAAATAATTTGAGATTTTTCTCTGAGGACTTTATCCAATTTAAGACAATCAAGGAATCACTTAAGGCAAAAATTTTATCAATATTATATCTAGGAGAATAAGTTTCAATAGCATGTGAAAGAAGCTTGGAGAGAAGAAGAGCTCCACAAAGCTCTAATCGAGGAAGAGTTATTTTAGACATTAGAGATACTTTAGATTGAGAGTAGAGTAAAGTAACTTTAACTTGACCTGTACAATTAACAACCCTGGAGTAAACAATGGCCGCATATCCAGGATCACTTGCGTCTGAAAATCCTACAAAAGACAACGACGAATTAGGTGTAACTGCTATATGGCGTGGAATTTGTATTTTGTATAGGACATGAAATTCATTTTGAAACTTTTCCCATACTATTTCGATTTCTTTTGGTACGGTACTATCCCAATCTACCTATAGAGTCCAAAGTTTCTTTATCCAAATTTTAAGCAAGAGGGTTATAGGAGATAGGAATCCCAAGGGATCAAACATACGAGCAACAAGTGAGAGCATGTTTCTTTTTGTACAACGGGTCGATGAGGGTATTTCTAACCCAAAACTAAAATTTTCACATTTTTCTTCCCATTGCAATCCTAACACTTTGGAGACTGACTTATCAAATTGTTTGGTTTTGACCAATTGGAGAGGTTCGGGGATTGTCGATAGTAGATCGTTCGAGTTCGACATCCATTTGGTTAATTTAAAACCACCTTTTTGAAACAAATTAACTAACTGACTGTGTGTAACTATAGCTTCAGAAACATTTGGAAAACTGCTAATAAAATCGTCTACATACATATCTCTTAAAATTGGGATGATAGCATCAGCAAAAATTTTCAGATTCGTCAAAACATAATTGTTTTATTACCCTGAAACTAAGATATGGTAAGGATTTTACTCCAAAAGTTAAAGTATTTAATTGGAAAATAGAAATAGGATCATTGGTATCAAATCTCCACAAAACTCTTTGAAACGAACAATGAGATTCAACCACTTTAACCTGCCTATACATTTGTTTCAAATCAGCGACAATTGCGATTGGAAAAAGACGAAAATTCAACAATATTGTGGTAGGATTATTTTATAATTTTGGACCTTTATAAAGAATTTCATTTAATGACGGTCCTTTACTAGTTTTCATAGAGGCATTAAAGACTATTCTACAAGGAGTGGAAGGGCTATCTGGTTTAAAAACACAATGATGGGGAATATAATACGACAACGAATCAATGGTTTGAATGGGAACTAAACTCATGTGCTTTTGGTCTAAATAGTCTTGAAAGATATCACAGTAAAGTTTTCTAAGTTCTGGGTTTGGTGCGAGGCGATTTTCTAAGGACAACAATCTATTTTTAGCAAGAACAAAAGAATCACCCAGTACATTAGGATCATTTTGGAATGGCAACGAAACTGTGTATCTACCATCTGCATCTCTACATACATTTTCTAAAAATAAATTTTCACAAATTTCATCTTCTGATGAACTATTCGTAACAGTGGGCAAATCCTCTAATTCATACATTCCTTCGACCAAGGAATCTAAATTCAACAAAGGGTTACAGACGACAGACAAATATGTGTGGATTTTTTCAAAATTTGGTGCAGCTGAGCCCATGACTAAATATCCTAAACTAGTCTCAATAGCTGATAGAGAATCTTCGGATGACACTCTATTACAACCAATGATATTTGAAAAGACAGATAAGCCTAAAATACCATCTATCTTGCCAGGAAAAAAGAAATTCGGGTCAGCTAATTTCAAGTGTTCTATACTGTTATTACACTAAAAGACTAAGTTTTCACTCTAATGGCATATAACATATCTCACCAGAATGAAAACAATGGGAACCTTCTCTGGTTACACCTCCGAGACTTCTACAATTTGCAAGCCATACGGATGCTGAGACTAAGGAAGATGAGGGAATTCTACAATTTACAATTCACGTCACATCTGCTCAGCGCGGTAAAGTTCCAACGAGACTGGTTCCCTTCATACTCCACACAGAGTAAATGTAAATCAAAAATGAATAACCATTTTCAATTTCGTTGCAAAACGAAAATACAGCCGAACCATATTCCAGTCCAATCAGAGAGTGCTGCAAGCACCCCTACCGGTTTCGAAACTTATTAGTCTCTCATCAGGAGGCACATATGCTGCTCTCCCCGATCCAACCAAAACAAACCCCAGCGTGCAGTCCCGAATTGCAACGAACGAAATGGCATAGACGCCCTAGCGGCAACTGCTAGCAAAAGACTAAGTTTTCACTCTAATGGCATATAACATATCCCACCAGAATGAAAACAATGGGAACCTTCTCTAAGCTAAATCCGCGCTGAGCAGATGTGACGTGAATTGTAAATTGTAGAATTCCCTCATCTTCCTTAGTCTCAGCATCCGTATGGCTTGCAAATTGTAGAAGTCTCGGAGGTGTAACCAGAGAAGGTTCCCATTGTTTTCATTCTGGTGAGATATGTTATATGCCATTAGAGTGAAAACTTAGTCTTTTGCTAGCAGTTGCCGCTAGGGCATCTATGCCATTTCGTTCGTTGCAATTCGGGACTGCACGCTGGGGTTTGTTTTGGTTGGATCGGGGAGAGCAGCATATGTGCCTCCTGATGAGAGACTAATAAGTTTCGAAACCGGTAGAGGTGCTTGCAGCACTCTCTGATTGGACTGGAATATGGTTCGGCTGTATTTTCGTTTTGCAACGAAATTGAAAATGGTTATTCATTTTTGATTTACATTTACTCTGTGTGGAGTATGAAGGGAACCAGTCTCGTTGGAACTTTACCGCGCTGAGCAGATGTGACGTGAATTGTAAATTGTAGAATTCCCTCATCTTCCTTAGTCTCAGCATCCGTATGGCTTGCAAATTGTAGAAGTCTCGGAGGTGTAACCAGAGAAGGTTCCCATTGTTTTCATTCTGGTGGGATATGTTATATGCCATTAGAGTGAAAACTTAGTCTTTTGCTAGCAGTTGCCGCTAGGGCATCTATGCCATTTCGTTCGTTGCAATTCGGGACTGCACGCTGGGGTTTGTTTTGGTTGGATCGGGGAGAGCAGCATATGTGCCTCCTGATGAGAGACTAATAAGTTTCGAAACCGGTAGAAGTGCTTGCAGCACTCTCTGATTGGACTGGAATATGGTTCGGCTGTATTTTCGTTTTGCAACGAAATTGAAAATGGTTATTCATTTTTGATTTACATTTACTCTGTGTGGAGTATGAAGGGAACCAGTCTCGTTGGAACTTTACCGCGCTGAGCAGATGTGACGTGAATTGTAAATTGTAGAATTCCCTCTAGTCTCAGCATCCGTATGGCTTGCAAATTGTAGAAGTCTCGGAGGTGTAACCAGAGAAGGTTCCCATTGTTTTCATTCTGGTGGGATATGTTATATGCCATTAGAGTGAAAACTTATTCTTTTGCTAGCAGTTGGCGCTAGGGCATCTATGCCATTTCGTTCGTTGCAATTCGGGACTGCACGCTGGGGTTTGTTTTGGTTGGATCGGGGAGAGCAGCATATGTGCCTCCTGATGAGAGACTAATAAGTTTCGAAACCGGTAGGGGTGCTTGCAGCACTCTCTGATTGGACTGGAATATGGTTCGGCTGTATTTTCGTTTTGCAACGAAATTGAAAATGGTTATTCATTTTTGTTATTACAGTCTTTATCAACTGGTTGATCTGGCAACTTATTAGAGATTGTGTCTATAAGGAACACTTCTATAGGATATTGTATTTTTTTATCAAAATGGGAAAAGATATCAATGTTGGTTTTACGTACTATCGGGGTGGTTGAGCCTCCTATACCAGAGACTGTCAAATTTAATTTCGAATAACTTAGGCCTAATTTTCGGGAACAATCAAAAGTAAGAAAATTAGCAGAAGAACCACTATCTAACAAAAATCTAACCTTGTGAGCACTACCCCATTTATCAACAACTTTAACCATTATTGTCCCAAACAGACTAACAGAACTCGATTCTGATTCATTTGGGATATTTTTAGAATGGCGGACATGTAAACTAGAAGGATTATCAGAAGAACCAGAGGTAGGCTCAGTACTAGTGGAGGGAAATGGAACATTTTCATTAAGCCGAGTAGTATTTGGCTTATGCAACTTGGAATGGTGCCTAGCTTTGCACACAACACAAGAAAATTTTGACGGACAATTGGATACTCGATGCTTTGAAGAAAAACAATTTAAACATAAATTATTTTCCTTCACTAATTTAAATCTGGATTCAAATGGTAGCCCTAAAAAGTGCTTACAGTCTTTAATTAAATGTGGGCCTTTTTTACAAACAACACAATCTATAGAGGAATACTTATTCTGTTCTTGCAAATGAAACGATTTGTTCGGTTTTTGAAACGAAAGATTATTTTTGGAATTCCTTGATCTATCATTTTTAATAAGAGATTTACTACGTTGGCGTAAAAATTTCAATAAATCATCATAAGCGGGTAAATCATTATTATTTCTTATTAAATCAAATGAATCTATGGTATCTCGTGGTAATTTTAACATAGCTAAATAAGTTAAAATATGATCATCTAAATTATCGAGATTTAATCGTTTTAGTGCAGAAACATTAGTATCAAACTTTTCCAAAAATATTTCCAAATAGGATGGATTATTAGATTGCAAACCGCGAAAATTAACAATTCGATCCATATAAAGATTAAACAAATATTTTTTATCATTATATCTTTCAACAAGCATATTCCAAATAATATCATAATTATTAGGAATGGGTTCTATTGAGCTACAGCTTTTCAAGGCTTTCCCGGAAATACCACTCAACAAATACTGCAGCTTATCGGACTTGGGATATTCTATTTTGTTATGAACAAATTGTTTGAAATTTTCATAGAAAACAGGCCACAGAGATATATCTTGACCATCAAACTTAACTAATTCAAATTAAGGCATTTTAATATTAGAATTATTAGTAATATTGGGATTATTACTCAAAACAACAGGTTTATTTATTAATAATGAAGCTAAATATTCAATATTGGAGTAGAGATCATAAAATGCATCTAAATGCGTATGGTAAGCAACGCCAGCATCTGGCTCCATTTCTTGTTTTAATATAACGATATCTTGAACAATTTCCTCATATTCTGATAGAGTTTTTTCGAAAGTACTATATCTAACTGCAAAGTTACGCATTTTTGAGGCATTTTCTGGATCTTTTTCTACGGCCGACCCGGCATCGTAACATAATTGAGCCCTACGAAAGATAGTTTCACGTTTAGAGGATAATCGCTCCAATTTTAGTTCGTTTTGACTTTTAGGCATGTTTAATAATAAATATTGAAATTCTTTCAAAAAATTATCAATGATGAAGAAATAAAATGGAACAAAACCCAAAATATGTCAAGAATAGTAGTTAGGTGTATATATTTTTTCAACAATTACTAAAATTTTATTAAACTAAATCCAAACAAATTATTTTTAGGTTCGCAAAATATTCAAATCAAATATATTTACTTAATCAAAATCGATTTCACTAAGCGATGGGTTCAGAAGCAAAAACACGAATTCAATGTCCTAGCTATAGTCGACCGAAGAACAAGGTTTTTCGATACACGACAAAAAAAGGGTACACTACGATTTAATTAGATTTTAACACGACAAATAATATACTATACCGATTACAATTATAATTTTAAATAAATTTATCCAATGCGAAAAATACGATAGATCAGATCTTGAACCGGCAAAACAACAACGAAATTGATTCAAGACGATCCGGCTAGAAGGCCAAACTTTTGGGGTGGCGATTGCTGGTTTATTACGCAAACGAATTTAAAGCGGACTGTAGGGAAATATTAACAAAAAAATCTTACCTTATTTTAACTGGTAGGTCGAGAAGTCTTCAGTTATTAGTAAGGTGAAGGAAGGAGGGAGAAAGGGTTAATTTATTTTTTACTATAACTGAAACCGGCGTTTTTTGGCGACACTTGATAACTATGCGAAACGACTTAACAATTTGAGTTGTTCTTACTTACTGACGCTACTACTAGTTACTACTAACGAAAGGTAATTAAAGAGAAAACAAAAAAATTAGTACAATATCTGGGCAAGTAAATAGGCCAGGTACTTCGAATGAAATTTAATTTAATGAGGCCAAAACAGTAAATAAAGAAAAGCGTTTCTTAAAAATATTTTTTTCATATTTTTTTATTTTTTACTTTTTATTCTTACACTTTTCAAACATTAAGATATGTCGTCATGTTTATTAAAATATGTATAGTCTGTTCGCTAAACTCAGACGCAACTTTCTAGATATTTTAGTCGGAAATTTTGCCAATTTTAGCAAAATTGGCAAAAAATAATTTTTATATGGTTAATAATCACTAAATATTTAGTAATTTTGCCAATTTTTGCAAAATTGGCACAAAACAAAAAAAAATATCGACTAAAATATCTAGCCAGATGCGTCTGAGTTTAGCGAACCGACTATATAAAACATATGATGGACAAACATGGAAAATAGTCGGAATCGGCAAAAAATTTGAAACTTTATTGTTTATTTATGAAGCATAAAGTAAACAATTAACGTAAAAAGTGAAATTAAATCTAGTTCATATCATTAGCTACAATCCGTAAAAGTTTCAATCTTCTACATTGTGAAAAACAAGAGAATTTAAGCATTTTTTATTAATATCGTTTTTTTTTTATTTAAACAATTAATAAACATAACATTTTTTTATTTGCTATTCGTGTATTGTTCCCGCGAATGCATATGTCTGCAACTTTTCATTCATTTGCATTGAAGAAAAGTCAGTTAAATTAACGTCTAAATATTTGATGCAAACTATTGAAGTAAAGAAAAGCGTTTAAAAATTGTATACAACTTTGAGATTCATCTTACAAAATTAGTTAGAATGTTACAGGGTGTTCGATAACCTAGGGGTAGACCAAACTTATGTTTTTTTAAATGGAACACCCTGTATTTTATTTTATATTCGCAAATTCCTTAACTATCCGATCACAAAAATATAAAGGTTTGTTATGTTATGCAGGTAATTTACAAAGTTATAAACAGTTTTATAAGAAAATCGTAACAAGTTCAACATCCTGTATAAATAAAAATAAGCATAACAGAAATGGTTTATTGGTGCCATATTTGTTTGTTGATTGTCAAAATTTTCAGAAATGTTTAAAATTGCTAATTTTCTTTATACCGAATACTTGGTGAGTCAAAACGCAAGTACATTAAATTTTAAATGAACAACCCTGTATTTTATATCACTATTAAAAGGTGCCATTACAGTAGATTAATTTTTTTATGACATTCCCTATGCCTAAATTTATTAGTTTTCGAGATATTTTCATTTTTCTGAGCAAATTATTATTAATAGGTGTCTAAATTCTTCCAAATTTTAAGTAAGCCATGACCAGATTGTCGAAAACTGACAGTTCATCATGATAAAACTGTTATTGTGTTATTAAATAGTTGAGATGAATTTTACTGTTGAGTGCAATAAAATGGCTTATTATCAGTAATAATTTATCATGAACATGAACGGTTCCTAGAAAGACGACAACCTAAAACAGCAAGCTTTGAAAGATTAAAAGATCAGTTTAACCGCCATGGTTCAGTTACGTATAAAAAGACGAACGTACAAAAAGTACTGTAACAGAGGAAAACGAAATGAATGTGTTGCTGGCAATTACTGAAAATCCACATATTATGTACAAGAATACGAAATATTTCCAAAGAAAAAGAACAAACTTAGGACTTTGTGCAAAAAATTCTTGCAAAAACCAGAATGCACCCTTACCGCATTCAAATCCACCAAGAATTAATTCAGGAATATTTTGAAAAGAGAATATTATTTTGTGAATAGGCCTTAGATAAAATCAATCAACCGACAGATTTCTTGGATAAATTTATTTATGTAGTATTTGGAGATGAAGCTACGTTTCATAAAAACGGTTCAGTCATGGCATACTTAAAATTTGGAAAAATCTAGACACCTAATTAATAATTTGCTCTGAAAAATAAAAATATCTCGAAAACTAATAAATATAGACATAGGGAATGTTATATAAAAATTCAAGAACGGCAATACTACTTTTCAATAGTGATATAAAATTCAGGGTGTTCCATTTAACCCTTAAGTACTAACATCTTAAATTAATGACGTAAACACTAACTAATTGCCTTACAGATGGGTTTAACATTTTAGTGATAATTTTTGTTTTTGTTAAATATTTTAATGCAAAAAAATATCTCTGTGGCTATATGGCTTACTGAAAGTATTGATTATCTAAAAAACACGGTAATTAATTTAGTTTTTCTGTATTTATTCAAATAGAAAACATTATAACAAGAATGGATTGTTTGTGCACCTTTTTTTCCTGAAAAAATGTGTGAAAAAAGTTAAACAAATTAAAGAATCTTAATAAAGTTTATAAACAAGTTAAACAAAGAGTAGTAAAAATGAAAATAAAAGGTTTTTAAAAAGTGCTAAAACAAAAAAAAAAGACAGGTAGGTACTATAGTTAGTACAGTGTAGCAATGGAACTACGGCACATTATGTGTAATGACAAACTGGGCACAAACACTAACACGCCGTCTATTAGACGGAAATCACACTTTGAGCCTAAATACCTTTCGAATAACAACCTGCCGCAAATTGCCGAATTCAATACTACTAAAGAACAACCCAACTTGAAAAGTCATAAACCGGTGACCTTCAAAATTTTCTAGGAAGGGAAATATCGCACTTTTGACAAGCGATGCCGTCTGAGAGACGGGGTGTTAGTATTTAAGGGTTAAAATTACTGACAAAATATTGTACTTGCGTTTTGACTCACCCTGTATTTGATATAAATAAAATTAGCAATCTCAATCATGTTTGAAAATTTTGACAATAAATAAAAAAATATGGCATCAATAAACCATTTAATTGCTGTTTTGCTTATTTTTATTTATACAGGGAGTTGAACTTGTTACGATTTTCTTATAAAATTGGTTATAGCTTTGTAAATACCCTGTATAACATAACAAACCTTTATATTTTTGTGATCGGACAGTTAAGGAGATTTCGAATATAAATTAAAATACAGTATGTTCCATTTAAAAAAAAAACATAAGTTAGGTCTGCCACTAGGTTATCGAACTAATAATGTGAATAATATGAATAATATGAATAATATGAATAATATGAATAATATGAATAATATGAATAATATGAATAATATGAATAATATTAATAATATGAATAATATGAATAATATAAATAACATTCTAACTAATTTTATAATATAAATCTCAAAGTTGTCTACAATTTTTGTTATTAACTTTTATTGCTATCTATTACTATAGCGGATCTATTGAGCTTTACCCCACTAATCAATCACCCTGTAGTAGATGATCCTTGATTCGTAACAAACCGAGACATTTATAATGATTTAGAGATGCCAACGGTTACTGCAGTGACTAAACAGCTTAGCACAAACTACCTAAGATGCTTAAAGCAACATCCAAACACACTGGCAACTAAATCTGCTTGACAAAAGTGATAAAACCCAAAGGCTGAAAATAAGAACACCTTTGGATCTACCATTCTGACAGCAATATTGTACATATGACATTAATTTTAAATTGTGACAGTTTTATTTTTTAACCCGGGAGTAGTCGCGCTCACTTCTGTAACGTGAATAGTCGCGTGATTCTATCTCAACATACGGATTTAAATACGAATTTACAACAAATTTTTATTTAATAGTATTTTTATTTGCTTGTTATGTTAGAAATAGTATTTCTAACAATTATTAAAGCTAATTGGCTCTCCCCAAAACCATAAATTCCACAAAAAGGAGAAAAAGAAAAAAAAGAAAAAAAAATCCTACGCATTACTACATCCTTCCTCGAGGCACTTACGAAATTTTTTCAAAATTGCAAAATTTTTTATCAAGTTATCGCGAAAAGGGATAAAATGTGAGATTCTATCTAACGGCGCGGCTACTCGCGGGTTAATATCAATATAATAATGTAAAGTTATAAATTTTTCATTCTTTTTAACATAAATGTAAGAATGTAACAGTGTATACAGAGAGTGGATCATTGGACAAACTCTCTTTCACGACATTGTATCAATAAACATGTATGTTTATTGTTATGGTATGATCTAGCAGATTGCAAAATAAACATTAAACAAAAAAACACGTGTTAAACACGGCCACTCACGGTACTGCGGTGTCGTTCGACAAGATCGTCGATGATATCAATACTGCACTACTTCAGCAGACAGGCAAGTCTCTCTGTGGTCAAATTTTACGATTTTTTTAGATGCACGGTAACACATGATCAAAATGGTTGCCAGTTAGTCGAATTTGACAAAATTAAACGACGCAGCAGTACCGTGAGTGGTCGGCTGTTAAGCATATACATTAAATCGAACAAAATAATTGAAAAAAATTATCAGCCGAGATGGTACAGCCTCGTGATTTAACTGAATTAAGAGGGGCTAGTAAAACAAGTAGGGGAAATGAGAAAAATCTTTAAAATGTCTAATAGTCGCCTAATGAAAACGAGAGATGATGAAGTACACTTCATCCTAGACAAAAACTGAATCAAAGTATAGCAAGCATAAAAGATAGTAAACAACAAGAACAAATGGGAGAAGTTTGTACACGAAATTTGAAGCAAGCTTTGCACCCCACTCCTTAAGGTAATAGGGTTAGTTACTATTTCTATGTTACTATTTTACTATGTCTTTTATATATTATTCCCTTCGCCTTGTTTTCTGTCAATTTAAGTTTTGTATAAGAATTTTTAATGCTTGTACAAATTAAAATTATTTTGTTTCCATTTATTTAAAAACAATTCTCTTTCCTACTTTAAGAAAAGGATTTAAGTCGTCATTTATATTTATTTTTTTTTTCAAATGCTTGTCGAATAACTGATTTTAATATAAATTGACTAGGGAGAAAAAGAATCACCAAACATGTTTTTCCATTTATGAAGGAACTTTTTGAACAAGATGTTGTATGATTGTTTTTGGTATATAAGAAAACAGAGAGATCCAATAATGGTAGTAAGTAAAAAATAGCATTGAAAAGAGAAATTGGTACCAAAAGTCAAATATTTGACAAAATTTGAAGATAATATTTACATGTGCGTATATGGGTATTTATTATCTTTATTTCCCATTTTTTAATGGATTTATTAGAAAATAAATTTTAAGGATTATCATAATTTCAAATTTTATGATTTATATTTATCTTTCTAACTCTATAAATATTCTCAAAATCAATAATAACAAGCTGAAAATGCGAGCATTATCATAACGAAAACTTGTGTTCGAACGAAAAAGACGTGTAGTGTGTCGGCAGAAAATAAAACGATTGTGACGTCACATTTTAGATTTTGAGGTCGATTATCCCGAAGACGGTTAGAAATAATTGATCGATTCGACCGTTACTTGATGGAAGTTCATCTTATCTCACAATAAAACACTGAAAAACGTTTGTTTTCTATACTTCCACAAAATTTATTACAACTATGTTATTACTACAGCTGTTTCGGCAAAGTGCCTTTCTCAAGTGATATATTTTACAATGTGTTTGCCTTTTTAAGTCTTTAACTGAAGAGGTTGAGGAGTGGGGAGCTGTTTGTCTCAAGTTGGTCATTCAGAATTATATCTGTATTTTTCAATTTATTTATTTCCATTGATTCTAAAAGTGATAGCTTAAGGCCTTTATTTTGAATATGTAGAATTTGAAACCCTTCATTGAAAGAATGATTATGATCTAGAAGGTGAAGTGCGTATGTTGAAATGTCTGTTTTTCTATTGTTGAAAGCCCTTTTGTGTTCTGCTATCCGTTTGTCAAAAGTTCTGCCAGTTTGACCGATGTAAGTTTTCGGACAGTCACCACAAGTTAGTTTGTACACACCACTCTGTAGTTGCTTTCTCTTTCGGCTTTTATTGTTTTTAATATGTTTGCTTAAGTTGTTGTTAGTTCTGAAAGCTGGTGTTATTCCTTTCTTTTTTATGTATCTGGCTATTTTTGTTGTTATTTTGCCAGTATATGTGAGAGAGCAGAAGGTACTGGGTTCTTTCTGTGGTGGTGGATACACTAATTTCAAGGCTTTCTTATGGAGTTTTTGGTTTAAAATGTTGTTAACTGTTTGTTCGTTATAGCCATTGTTTACTGCTATTTGTCTAATGATATTTAGTTCTGTCTCGAAGTTATTTTTTGTCATAGGAATTTCTGTCAGTCTATGTATCATGCTATGGTAGGCTGCTAATTTGTGTTGTGTAGGATGGGATGATGAATTGTGTATAGTTGTGCCAGTATGGGTAGGTTTATGATATACGGAGAACTCATGTTTGTTGTGTAGTCTGGTAATCGTTACATCTAGAAAGTTTATGGAATTATTCTGTTCTGTTTCTATTGTGAACTCAATATTACTATGGAGTGAATTAATGTATGATAGAAAATGGTCAAGTTGTCTGTTAGTTCCTGTAAAGCAGACTAGTATGTCATCCACGTATCTCCACCAATATAAGAACTGTTTAAATACGGGGTGTTTAGAAATTGTTGTTTCAAGTTGGTTCATAAATATATCTGATAGTAATGGGCTTAGAGGATTACCCATAATAAGTCCTGCACTGTTGTTTGTGTAAATTTGATTATTGAATTCATTATGGGTAATCCTCTAAGCCCATTACTATCAGATATATTTATGAACCAACTTGAAACAACAATTTCTAAACACCCCGTATTTAAACAGTTCTTATATTGGTGGAGATACGTGGATGACATACTAGTCTGCTTTACAGGAACTAACAGACAACTTGACCATTTTCTATCATACACTAATTCACTCCATAGTAATATTGAGTTCACAATAGAAACAGAACAGAATAATTCCATAAACTTTCTAGATGTAACGATTACCAGACTACACAACAAACATGAGTTCTCCGTATATCATAAACCTACCCATACTGACACAACTATACACAATTCATCATCCCATCCTACACAACACAAATTAGCAGCCTACCATAGCATGATACATAGACTGACAGAAATTCCTATGACAAAAAATAACTTCGAGACAGAACTAAATATCATTAGACAAATAGCAGTAAACAAGCTATAACGAACAAACAGTTAACAACATTTTAAATCAAAAACTCCATAAGAAAGCCTTGAAATTAGTGTATCCACCACCACAGAAAGAACCCAGTACCTTCTGCTCTCTCACATATACTGGCAAAATAACAACAAAAATAGCCAGATACATAAAAAAGAAAGGAATAACACCAGCTTTCAGAACTAACAACAACTTAAGCAAACATATTAAAAACAATAAAAGCCGAAAGAGAAAGCAACTACAGAGTGGTGTGTACAAACTAACTTGTGGTGACTGTCCGAAAACTTACATCGGTCAAACTGGCAGAACTTTTGACAAACGGATAGCAGAACACAAAAGGGCTTTCAACAATAGAAAAACAGACACTTCAACATACGCACTTTACCTTCTAGATCATAATCATTCTTTCAATGAAGAGTTTCAAATTCTACATATTCAAAATAAAGGCCTTAAGCTATCACTTTTAGAATCAATGGAAATAAATAAACTGAGAAATACAGATATAATTCTGAATGACCAACTTGAGACAAACAGCTCCCCACTCCTCAACCTCTTCAGTTAAAGACTTAAAAAGGCAAACACATTGTAAAATATATCACTTGAGAAAGGCACTTTGCCGAAACAGCTGTAGTAATAACATAGTTGTAATAAATTTTGTGGAAGTATAGAAAACAAACTTTTTTCAGTGTTTTATTGTGAGACGGTTAGAAATATCGAAATGCCGTTTTCAGGTTTGGATTCAGAAGAAAAACTACATAAGAATCCATCGATAAATCTAATCTGAGTATTTCAGGAGCGGCAACGCAATAGCACACACACTTTTGCGAATTTATAAACGAAATGTTTTCGTTGAAAATTTTAAATCAACACATATGCAAAAATAAAACAGCGCCTACTATAGTAATACTATAGTAGGCGCTGTTTTATTTTTGCATATTTTTATATTTTTGCATATTTGTTGATATTTGTTGAATATTTATAGATTTAGAAAGATGGATATTGATCATAAAATTTGATATTACCATAACCCTTAAAATTTGTTCTTTAAAGATATGTTTAAATAATGTTTAATAATTCTTGAAGAAGGTTTTATAGTAATTACGCTATTACGTCCGGCAAATTTTTGATCAAAGTGCCTATGTACAACTGTTAATTTATAGTTAATATAGAGATCGTTTAGATATGCATATGCATAGATATATGAGTACAAAATGGCTCTTAGACACAATACTAGAAAATTATACTTGAAAATGTTGACCTACGTTTTCAGTCACGTCGTTAGATTTTATCTAACAAAAGTTAATTCTACTCCCCTACCTTGGACATGCGCTTTAATACACTCTACCTCGAGGCACTTACGTCTGGAAAACTATGTTGAAAAATTTTTCATCAAGTAGTCAGGGAAAATGATAAAATGTTAGATTTTATGTAACACCGCGACTGATCCCGGGTTAATTTTTCAGGTTGATATTTTGTTATATCAATTTACTATTTCAAATGGGAAATAAGCCAAAAAATTGGCATATTTTCATATTTCACACTATAATAGGTAGGGACATGTAGACAAACTACAGTAGCACCGAAACTTTTGTTAAGCCAATAATGTTAAAAATTTTTTAAAAATTAGACGTAGTTAATTTGCCGTTATGGATTTTAAATATTAATTTTGGTTTGGGCATTAAAACTTGGGTTTGGGTTTTAATTAAAAGATATATAAATAAAAAAAAATAAATACAATATAATGGTGTAAGGTTTACGTTATTTATGTCTTTTTACTATTAATAATATTGGCAATCAGCAAGTCTGTTTGATTGTGTAGAAATTTCCAGTCACGTCTAGCAACCTAACTCTCCAAAAATAAATTAATAACATCACTAGACAGTTATTGTGTCTCAGATTAGCAAATCCACTATAATTGTTTATTTTTGTTACAGAATCCTCACTGGCGACACAGCGTAAACGTAAGTTTTTATCAAAATAAATTTTCCCTGAATTAAAAAACTTTTTCACTTTCATATTTATTTATTCTATCATAATAATTTTACGTTTACTCAATATTATAAATTTATTACATTTATAAAGTAAATCTTTACTTAATATGTCCATTTACTAAATGAACTAGCTTTCTCTTACCCGTAAACTGTAAGCCCTTTGCGAAATGTTGTTTGAAAACTAAACCACAACTTGAGCTCGGTATTTGAAATTCAGTTCGGTGGCAATATGTTAAACAGTTTCATTTAAGGGTAAAACTAAGTTTGATTATTACCGCTTGGGGTACTTTGGACAAAGTATAACAGGTAGAAAAACAAAATCGTGATACCAATGAAAACCAAGAAACTAATAAAGCTTGACAATAATAACTTGATACATTGAATAATAAATAAGGCATAAAGATTATGTGGTTGTGTTCGTAAATTATTAACGATACGCAAATTCCAGAATTAAATAACTAAATATAAATTTTTGAGATTTTTAGTAGGTACTACAAAAATGTAAATTGAACGGCATGTAAGCAGATCAAATTTTAACAAATATTCATAAACCTCATGCATTTACATGCGTGTGCGAGCTTACTGGTTTGCTGATGTATGTATTTGTTTTTTGTTCAAAAATGTCAGCATTTACATACTTTTCAGCATGTTTTAGTACAACCAGACACTGTTCTAACTCTAGCTTTCTTTAATTGTAGCATTTAATCACTTGTAACGCTGACCTGAAGATGATATGTATATTGTAGTGATCGAAACCGGTCGTCGAAGTGATAATTAAATGATTGTGAGTAAGTCTGTCTTTTTTTACTTCATTTAAAATGAACTCATATTTGCAACCCATTCATCATTAAAAAAAAATTACTTCTAGCTGGGTAAATATGTCTAGCTGGCTTGAGTATTGATTTTTCTGTAAAATATGTAAACATGTTTGGTAAAACATAAACGTTAGTGTTCGTAAAAGTAATATTTTTTTGTATTAGCCATTAAATTCAAACAAACTTTTAGATCTCAAAACACGAGCGACTACGATACAATACAGTCAAAGCAGTCAACTTTACTTGAGTTGCAGGTATCGTGATTATAAAAATATCTGCGTATGCTTACTTTGTACAAATTTGCCTCATGGAACTATGTAGTATAATATAGTCAACAAATTATTTCATGTGTTTGGATCTTTTTATTATTCTTCATGTTGTATGTAGTACCTATTTGTTTCGGATATTCGCGACAATCGTGGCAATCAGTACTTTGCACACTGCTGCTCTGAAAAGATTTGGGGTTTTTGTATTAAACCGATTACGTTTCAGCCAGGAAATCCTTTGCTTTTGTGGCCCTCGTTTTACTTCTATTCTGTCCCTAACGATACTGTCCCAATCGGATTCATGCACATCTAGTAAAGTATCACTTTGACTCCAATCGGAGTCATGCACAGCAAATGTGTTTTAACAGCTTTCTTCCTTTTTGTATTTTTAATAAAACGTCCTGATTAGAAACGTCGTTGGTATAAGATATCTTCAGGATATCAGGATTCGACAATTTTGCCACATTTTGAAAGTTTCAATTCTTTGCAGGTAGCGTCTACGACTCAACTCCGTACATCATTATTATATAGGGAAGCTATAACATCGTAATAAGCTTATTTTTATGGCTATCAATAAATCTTAATATTTTAATAGCCTAGTAATTTATTTAAATGCAGATCTTGCTTTCTCTATCCTACATACATTTTATTTCTAGGGAATAGGTTTCCCCAATTTTCTTTGAGGTTCTACCATGATAAGTGTATGTTTTTACTCTTCCTGCTGATTGAGCGTTCAAACGGTTCTTTTTTAGACATCGTCATGTATTTTGTTCTTAATGGTTAACTAAATTCCATATCTGACTTATTTCTGTGATTATATTCATTAAGTCTTGGTGGACATCACAACTGTCGGCGACTGCTACCGTGTCGTCCGCGTATGTGATGTTATTGATACATTCTCCGTTAATTCGAATGACGGCTTTCATATCCTCTAGTGCTTTTTGAAATATTTCTTCAGAGTATGTGTTAAACACCAGAGGTGAATATATTCCTGTCAGATCCCTCGTTTGATCTTGATATCCTCGGATTCTCCTGCCTCTCTACGGACAGACGAGGTTTCATTCCAGTAAATATTGGTAACATTTTTTAGATCACAGGTGTTTATTCTAATATTTGTTAATATCTCTTGTCGTGCTTCACTGTATGAAATGCTTTATGGTAATCAAAGAAGCATCCATAAATATCGCATTTCACGTCTCAACATACTCTCTCTCTCTCGTACCAACTGCATTTCGAAAACCAAACTCTGATATTTTGTTCGGACAATATACCATAATATTTTATTCTTGTATGTATGGTTATCAAAAATAACTTTAAAATATTTATGTTTCGCCGAGGATAAAGCAATAAACGTCGACTTCAGCCATGTTCTTGATATTAATCCGCTTGAATATATTATGTCATTAAATATTTTTGTTTGAAGTTGAGTTGTTGAGTGACGTAGGTGTTAAATAGTTTTCTGAGTTCAGCATATGCTTTGTCAGGTACAGGAGCTGTCAGGTACATTACTTTTTTCCACTTCATCTGATGTCATCTGTAAATGGTCATTACTAAAGCTCGGATTATAGGCAAAATACCTTTTTTGCCTATTTTGCCTATTATAATTGTCTTTTGCACTTTTTGCCTTTTTTCGTAAATTCCGCCTATTTGTGCCTTTTTTTAAATTTCATGGTTCTACCGATGATAATATTCTATTACTAAACCATTCTATAATAAAATTTTGGGTCAATAATAAAATATCAATGGTTTGTTTATATAACAGTTTTCTAGGAACATGTACCTGATCGAGACTTGAGGGTTAACTATTTGGAAATCCCTCAGCTTTATTAGTTTATTATCAGTTGTACAGTCGGTTACTGTATCAGAGTTTAGTCACAAATTGCGATATCCTAGTTTAGTTTTGTTGCGTATACCGAAAAGCAAAGAACACGTTTTAAAACGTTTTAGATATTTGTGTGAAAAGATGACATCTAAATTAAGGCTATGGATCGCACCTTATTCGGAACTTTCTCTAGAAGGAGATGGAGCATTTTGTAAACCATGCGGCAAATCGGTAAGTTTTATTTTTTCTCTTTTTTTCTCGTCCCACAACATAACTAAATTCTAAAGCGGTTTTAGAATTCTAATTATTTTTTTTTTAATTCTCAGATTCCAAGTAGAAAAAAGTACTTTATTGACCAGCATTGTGGAACCACACTTCATAAACGTAATTTGAAAAAATTAAATTCTTCTGAGTTAGCCCAAATATCTCTGCGGAATAGTTTAAGCAGTTCAAAAAAAAAGGAGGAAGACGCATTTAAATTTGATTTATGCCAGATGATGATTGCATCCAACATTCCTCTATATAAAGTTAATAACCCTAGTTTTAAATGCTTTTTCGAAAAATATCTTAATAAATTCTTACCGGACGAGAGTACATTGAGAAAACATACTGTGAAAAAATGTTATGTGGAATGTATTTCAAAAATTAAGCGGGCGTTAGAGGGCAATTTTTTGTATATTATCGTGGATGAAACGACAGATGTATGCGGCAGGTATATAGCTAATTTAATGATTGGAATTTTGAACGAAAATTTGCAAGAAAACCTTATTTAGTTGCCGTTAAAGAATTGGAAAAAACAAACAATTTAACAATAAGTCGATTTATACAAGATAGTTTAACAAACCTCTTTTTACCCAACCCTATACCAGTGAATAAAATAGTTTTAATGCTTTCAGATGCTGCGGCATATATGTTAAAAGCTGCTGTTAATTTAAAGATTTTTTATCATAATTTAATTCATTGCATTTTTGTAGCCCACAGGGTAAATAGAATTGCTGAAGAAATAAGAAATCTGTTTCCGTTGGTAAATAATTTTATAAATTTTATGAAAATTTTTTTTGTAAAGGCTCCGTTGAGGGTGCAAATATATAAAGAAAGACTTTCCGGTGTCCCTTTGCCACCTAAACTAGTAATTACAAGGTGGGGAACCTGGCTCGAAGCAGTTTTTTTTTACTTTGAACACTGCAATGAAATAGAATTAGTTATGTCAGAATTTGATGATGATATTTCCGAAGCCATTCGAGAAGCAAGAAAAATATTAAAAAATCCCCAAATTGAAACAGTAACTCGCTTATATCAATGACAATTACCTAATTAGAAAAACAAGAGATAAATTTATGTGAGTCAGTAAAATTAATAGATAATTTAAAGACGAAAATTAAATCGGCACCTGGAAGTAACGGTCAATTAATTTAAAAAAAAATGAAATATGTTTTCGACAAGAATGAATGTTTTTCGTTTTTATCTAATGTTGCTAAAGTTTTGAATGGGACATTTTCCGAGGAATTACAAATTATGCCAGATTTATTATCCGCTCTGTTCGTTTTCAATGTACAAATTAATTTTAAGTGATCGAAGACATAGTTTTAAGACCGAAAATATTGAAAAACTTTTAGTTGTTTCTATTAATGATAATTATTTAATGTTCCTTTATTGCCTATATTTTGCCTAAATGTTAATATTCCTGTCTTTTTAATAAAAATCTTTGCCTATATAGGCGCCTTTTTCTTCAATTTTTGTTGCCTATAAATCCGAGCTTTAGTCATTACAATGGTTATTGTTCGGACCTATTCATCATCAAGGAGGTTTTGTATGTATTTGCTCCATATACAAATTTCTTGATTTTTGTCTATGATGATGCTCACTGTTGATCTCACAAATTGCTAGATGTGTTGTATTTTTAAAAATTAGCCGTTTATTTAACGTTTTTATGTACACACACCCAAACTTATATGGAATTACCATGTAGTTCAAAGTAATATTTTTTATTTCTTTTGAAAAAAGTTGTTATTGTTGCGAAGGTTAAAGGTTTTTATTAAAAATTAACAAATATATAAGACAATCGGATAGTACAACCCGGTGCCGTATAGATTATTTGCTTGAGTTGCAAGTTGAATGAAAATAAATAAACTAACTTTTGCGTCCAAAGACGAAACGACTTGAAACGATTTTATTGGTCTTGTGAAGAAAGTAATGTTCTCAGATGGACATAGCTGCAGAGCTAGACGTAATACAGGGCGTTCTGTCCAAAACATATGCTAGGTAACAGGAACTAGCAAAGCTCAAAAATAAAGCAAGGGAAAGTCGCCAAAAGTAATAACGGCTCTACACGATGGTTTAGTTGTCCAATCAGCTGGAAGACACCCAACCATGTCTCACCTGCAGCTCCAAAGACAGCTTTGGGAAACTACAGGTGTAACTGTTGCAGTTGAAACGATAAGAAGAAGAGTTCGTACCAAGAAGTATATAGCAGGAGACAGTTATGGGTTCCCGCGTTATCCAGGCAGCACAAGATTGATCGCCTAAATTGGTGTCTTCACCACCAAAACTGGACCATTGGGAATTGACAAAATGTGCTACATATTTTCAAAAACAGAGTCAGGATTTAACGTAATCAGATGGAAAATCAGATGATCCACGAAATCGTGTACTTAGAGGTCAAGGAAGACAATCAAGAACGAAAACTGTCAGATCTGTTCACAAATATGCAAGAGGAAGTGTAATGTTCTGGAGAGGAATTATGATCCGTAAAAAAACTCCTTTAATTTTCATCCATTCAACTCTTACTGCTCACAGTTATGTTGATAACCTGTAGTCAGGATCTGCAAAGGTGCAAACGGAGAAAATTTAATTTTATTGCATGATAATGGACCTCTACATACCATTAGAGTGACTACAGACATCATTGAAGCAGAAGGTGTCCCTTGTTTGGAGTGGCCTGATTGCTCACCCGAGCTTAATCCTATAGAGTATTTGTGGGATATGCTTTAAAGAAAAATTAGAGCTCGACGGGATAATCCACAAAACATCGCACGGCTAGTACAAGCTGCTTTTAAGGGATGGAGTAACCTACCGCAACCAAATGTTGATAATTTGATTAGGAGCGTGCCCACGCAAATTTAAGTTTGCATTAGGACTAGAGGTGATAACACTGACTCCCACAAAATACAAAAAATAAATAAATAAAAACAAGTTACACATTATTCGTTTTACATTGAAATTTTGTATGCTATTAACTTTAAAACAACTACTTTCAATTTGTTTGTTAAATACTTTATTGTTTTATTTAATTGTTATGTATTTGTTATTAAATTGCTTTAAAATAAATATTGTTTGACTTTGTGTGTTCGTTTGTTTAAATTCGCACGGAATAATAAGAAATATCAGATGATTCCATATAAGTTTGGGTTTGTGTATTTAAACGTATCGTGTTTTCCTCCAATACTTTTGTGAGATAGCCGAATAAAAACAAGCAAAAATATATTATGACATAAGTTGAAGTGTCTCGAAAGTTTATGACTGTAGATTAATTTTCTTTACGTTTCATTTTCCTTGTATATAAGGATATAAGTATAGATATAGATGAGGATTGTCAGAAATATTATAGAAATATTATTAGAAAAATTATATTGTTTTATATTGTTTTAAAAGGCATAATAAATAAATAGAAACACGTCCTCGCATTACTTCTTTATCTTCTTCTACTCCAGTAATCACCAAATGTAGGAGAAACTAGTACATTCTAGAATATTCTAGATAGTTTTTGGTGCAGTCATCATCTGATTAAGGTAATAGACATGGTCAATGTCATTATATTTTGTGAAATATTGACTACAGGATACGCAATATCTTGTAATAATGTCTCAATTTTGTTACTAGTGAAACTACTGCTTCGAACTAACATCACTGTGGGTAAGCATATAGAAATTTGTTTAAACATCTTTACAATTTCTATAATTATTGAAAAAACGATTTGTGTGCCTTAAGCTTCTAATTTTTTTAAGTTATCGCAACCTCTAGCCATTAACTTTGTATTCTAAATTTTGGAGTAATTTCTTATTTCAAAACCAAATTTTAGACTCGGTAAATTCTAAATTGATGGTTCATTATGTCATTCTACTTATAACTGAGTCCAATACAACAATTAGAAACCAATTTGCTTTCACAAATATCAGAAGATTAGAAATATTTACTTTTTTGCTTCGTCTCTTCTGCTGTATATGTATTGACTGGTCTCCTCTATGCATGCAATCTTTCCAGCGACTTTTCTAGATCCTGATTAAGTTTAACAGTTTTTCTGCACTGCAGATATCTGTAAAATCGCTAAGGTTTAGTTATGATATTAATATTTTACCAAATTTAATTTTTCTTCTGCATTGTTCTTTATTATTAGTTTTATGGTACGATACTTGTTACCTTAAAAAATGATAGAAGAGCTTGATAGAAGATATTCCGATATTTATATTCAAAATATTGAACCTGCTAATATGTATATCTTATTCTTCACGTGCCATATCAGAATTATCCGACGTTGGTGATCACCATTGCGAAGACTTCTCCACCTTCTACAACATGGAATAATCGTCCTGCATTTGATATCTAAGTCCACTCACTATAATGTTTTTTAACCAAGAAACTTGTTTTCTTCCTACATGTCTAGGACCCTCTATTTTGCATTTAAAGACCAAACGCAGTATCGTATATCAATTTTTCGTCGCTATGTGCAACATTTTCCGGTGTTTAACAGTTCTTATCAGTTTTCTATCTTTGTTTACCCGTCTTAAGAACTTCCACGTTAGCTATTCTTGCTCTCCAATGTATCTTAAAATGATTATTGTAAAGAAATGACTTAATTTCCATAAATATATTTTTAGTCATTGCTACTTTGCATTTTATTTCTACGTCTGGATCTAGTTGGTCCGTTAGAACAGTTCCCAAATATGTAACTTTATGAAATTTTCAACTTTGTCTCCAGTCAATTGAAGCTCTAGTTCTTGGTGTGATTTACGACTTGAAGCGAAAAACGCGATAAACTACCCCAGCCAATTGAAATACCATTCAAAAATAATATTTCAAGCAACCAAGATAGTTATCGTTCACCCTAGCTTATAAACCGGGAGATATTAACAGAACTTCAACCACGATTTTCTAAGTCCTGCCCTTTGCAATACAGCAAGGTTAGAATAGGTACTTACAATTTATGGAAAAATCCACGGGTTTCCTGTGATATTTTCCTGGGAAAATTAGATTTTCCACGAGGAAAAAAATGTGAAGTTGCGATGAATTTTTGAGTCCTGTCCTATCCATAGAATGACAGGATACTATTAATTTTATGAAGAAAATTTTTTGGGCAGGAGGGTTGCAAGAGGACTAAGAGTGTATATGGATATACGAACATGTAATGAGTCCTGCCAACTTAATAAATTAAACATAATTATTTGAAAATAATCGAAAAAAATGTTGGCATGACGTCTCCTAATGTTTAACTGCACTTGTCCCTTGGAAAATTCTGTGGAAAATTTTCACCCTGGTCCCGTGATTTTCTGAGTCATAAATTAAATTGTATTATAAAATAAATAAATTTAAGTAGACATTATTCAAAATGGCAGGATGTTTGTTTAGGTACACCTTTTTTACTACACATAGTTAAAAATGTATAAGAAAATTCGTGGAAAGTTACATGATTTTCTGAGTCATGCCATTTTGGACATATCTCAAGAATGTTAATATAAAGTTATTTACAAAGAGGCAGGATGGTTGTGTAGTTATTTCGTATATAAAAATAAAATTTTAAGTCAGTAAAATTATTGCAGTTTGTTATACAAACATATTCATATCACCACAATTTTCTGAGTCATGCCATGTCAAGTATGCTTAAAAAACACTAATCTAAAACCATTTACAACGTGGCAGGATAACCGCAAAGATATTTAAAAATCTAATTACATCTAAAATTAACTTTTACATCGTTAAAAGAATCGTACGGTATTAAATATTATTTTCCTGAGTAATATCTCGGATTTTTCCACACCTTTCAAATCTAATATCAAACTGTAACCTATTTACTTTAAGCGATTAGATCATATTTGTATGTATGTAAACGTAATAAAAGTAATAGAAAGAAAGAAAAGTAATATAGTAGGGATTGTACCTATTACACAGAGTGTCCAGAAACTCAACAATCAAAGCCCGTAGATTCCTCAGATAATTTTAAGAAAATTTAACTCAATTCACCTCGTCCGAAAATGCTTCCCAAGGAAGCTAGAGCTCTTTAAAGATGGCGTATTCTAATTAGTTTTTTTTTTAAATAGCTCCAGAACACTTCTATTTAGAAAAACGAAAACTGGTACACCTATTTATCTTCCAGAGATAAATCGATTCCATCATTTGTCAATTTTTAGTACCGGTCATAGGCGTCCGTTTAGGGTAGGGAAACGGATATTTTATTGCATAACTTTTCTGTATTTTTGACACTGGATTATTAAACTATGGGATATTCTTGTACTAAAAGGTACTCTTGCTTTAAGGGGAGGGTATGGTTTGAAATCAACATATAAAGCACATTTTTGTGAATTTTTTTCGAAGCTATGGTAGAATTATTTTTCTTTAATTAAATAAATATATTAAGTACAATTCAAATAATATTTAAGAAAAAATTCAATCCAAAATATTGAAAAATAAGCCATTGGCGACAAATTTTGGCAGGCAGCTCAAAAAAAAATGGATTTTGCGGTGGACATCAGACCTCATCACTGGATCATACGAAACAAAAAATTCAAAAAGATTTAATTAGCTTATGAGTTTCGCGAGGTAACAACGTCGAGTTTTTTTATTTTTAATGATTTTTGAATTTTTGGTATCACTCAGAAATCAAAAATACGAAATTTTTGATAAAAATTTTGTGAAAACCAACAGATTTAATATTGTTGAACAAAAAATAAGCACAAAACGAAAAATATCTCGACGCTGTTACCTTACAAAATGTCTAAAGAAAATCTGTGCAAAATTTTAGGTAGATCGGTGAAGTAGTTTTTTAGTTACAATGTCCACCGCATTTGAAAAAGCAGTTTTGAGAAAAATACGTTTAAAGTTTTGACAACTGCATCTTCATCTTCTTATTTGTCTGCCAAATCGTAAAGTGATGAACATTGAAATATGTTTTTTGAATTGCGGAGTAATCTACAAAAGAGAAGGCGGACAGTTGTTTAACGTTTCTCACTACGCTCAAGCGTGCTGGCGCGAAGCCGCGGCAACGCGAGTCGAAGGTAGGGATATTCAACACCCTGTATCTCTGGTAATTTTACTCCGATTATTTTGAAATTTTCAGAGAATATTCTTCAAAGTATGCACTTTTATTTGAAATAATAAAAAAATTAAATACTTTAAACCATACCCCCCCTTAAGTCGGTAGGATATGCCGTGTTCTAGAAAAATCGATTTAAAAAATTTTTCGGTTTTTGAATTTGAAAAAAAAAATAAAGAAAATCTATCTAGAAAAACGAAAACTGGTACGTTTATTTTTCTCTCAGAGATGAATATTTTATCAATTGTCAATTTCTAGTATTGGGTCTAGTCTTGGGTAGATCAACGAAATCTCATAACTTGCTTTAATTGTTGAGCATTTTTGACAGTAGAGTATTAAATTATGAGGTATTCTAGTACTAAAAGTTACTCTTGATTTAAGTTGGTAAATACACTGTTTTTTTTATTTTTTTCAAACTTTTGTTAAATTCAAAGTACGAAACATTTTGAAATTGATTTTTCTAGAAAACGGTACCGACTTAAAGCAAGAGTACCGTTTAGTACTAGAATACCTCACAATTTAATAACATAGTGTCAAAAATGCTTAAAAGTTAAAGACAAAAATGTTTTGCGATAAAATTACCGTTGCCCTACCCAAAACGGACTCCTATGACCGGTACTAGAGATTCGCAATTAATGGAATCGATTTATCTCTGGAATATACAAAGGTGGACCAGTTTTTTTCTATCGAAATGGAAGCGTTCTGGAGATAAAAAAAATCTAATTAAAAGGCGCCATCTTCAAAGAGCTCTGGCTCCCTTAGGAAAAAATTTTGAAAATGTGAATTGTGTTAAATTGTCTTAAAATTATCTTAGGAATCTTAAAATTATATACAGGGTGTTCCGTTTAAAAAAAACATAAGTTTGTGTCACCCTGTCAATACGGGTAGCCCTGTATATTAGAAAATATTTTTAAATTATAATCCTCTCTTTGCCCCACGTTTTACCTAAATAACTTTTTTTCGTATCTCTTACGACAAACGAGTAATTGGACTTTGTCCCACTAATGCCCCACCCTGTATACGAAATAACTATAAAACCATCCTTCCTCTTTGTAAATAGACTTATATTAAGATTCTTGAAACATATGCAAAATGGCGTGACTCATCGAGGGATTTTTTACGAATTTTCTTACAAATCTAGGACTCCTGCCGTCTTACAAGAACCGTTTAACCTTCCTGCCGAGTACCGTATGGATTGTATTTGAGTATTATAACTTTTTAAAGGCAGGACTCAGAAAAATGACAAGTAGACTTAAAGAGTAGGGACGTCATGTCAACATTGTTTTCGATCATTTTGAAATAAATATGTTTAATTTATTTAGTTGGCAGGACCCATAAAATCATGAAAATTTCATTATTTTCCTTACATGTTTGTATACATAATATGTACTCCGTTGGCCAGTTTGCAACCATCCTGCTCAAAAAATTTTCTTCATAAATCCATAGTATCCTGTCATTCTACGGATATGGCAGGACTCAGAAATTCATCGCAGAACCCTATTTTTATTTTTTGGGAAAATCTAATTTTTACAGGAAAATACCACAGAAAATTTGTGGATATTTCCACAAATTGTAAGTACCTCGTCTACCCTTCCACTAATGCAAAAGGCAGGACTTAGAAAATCGTGGCTGAACTTCTATATAATATTTCCCGGTCTATTAGCTCAGTCTCCATGGTGTGTGTTCGTCTTGTCCTTATCTTAAATATGAACTCTGAAAATTTGGAATGGAAGCAAACAAAACAATACTTTAACTAATCATGTTTATTGTTCAATATAGATATAATAAAAATGTGACTTATTAAATGCATTAACAAATATATTCAAATTCTTGCCAAAAACTAACAATTTTTTGAATATACTTATGGCTTTTGGTATTCGATGGTAACTTCTTAATGTCGAATGGTACAGCTGTCGACTTGGTGTACACCTGGGCAGATGTTGTGGCCCTTCTTATTCTTCTTGTACCATCTCCTCTAAGAAGGTTGGCAACCATCACGGCAATTCGCACTTTCGATACCGCTGCTCTAAAGAGATCAGCAGAAGTGCAATTAAACCAAGCTCTCAAATTGTTTAACCAGGAGATGCGTCTTCGTCCGCGACTCCTTCTACCCTGTATTCTTCCTTGCATTATTAATTGTAACAAGTTATAACGCTCGCCCCTCATAACATGTCCCAGATATTGTAGTTTTCTGACTTTAACTGTATTTAAAACCTCTTTATCTTTTCCCATTCTTCTCAACACCTCGATGTTCGTGACTCTATCCACCCAACTTATTCTTAATATTCTTCTGTAGGCCCATAACTCGAAGGCTTCTAATCTGTCCGAAACATCCTTCTTTAATGTCCAAGCCTCCAACCCATAGAATAATACGGAGAACACGTAGCATCTCAGAAGCCTTATCTTTAAAGAAATTTTAATGTCCCTGCTACATAGTACTTTTTTCAGTTTGTTGAAAGCATTTCTTGCCTGTCCTATTCTTGCTTTAGTCTCTTCTGTGCACTCATTAGTTTCATTAATTATTGTACCCAAATATTTATATTTTTCAACCTTTTTAATTTGTTCTCCATGTATTGGTATGCTTTCTTGGCGCTGTTGAGCTTTTGTGATTACCATAAATTGTGTCTTTTTTGTGTTTAGGGACAATCCGTTTTCTTGGCTGACTTCTACCACTCTGTCAACCATTTGTTGTAAATCTTCAAGACATTCGGCTAATAAAATAGTGTCGTCGGCAAACCGTATATTATTGATTGGTCGGCCATTTACTTTTATTCCCGTGGTTAGGTCTTCTAGTGCTTCCTGGATTATTTCCTCTGAATACAAATTGAACAAAGTAGGAGACAGGACACAGCGCTGTCTGACGCCCCTCTCAATCTGTATTTCATTTGAAAAGGCGTTATTCTCTTTTACCACAGCGATCTGATTATAATAGATAGCACTAATGATCCTGATGTCCCTCATATCTAAGTTTTTCTTTTCAAGTAATTCGATAAGGCGGTTATATCTGACCTTATCGAAGGCTTTGTTGTAATCCAAGAAACACATATATACTGGCTGATTAACATTCATGCACCTTTGCACAA